>NC_069715.1:16118302-16298302 GCF_027358585.1 Pangasianodon hypophthalmus | reverse complement strand
GATGTGATACAAATTCAACCTTTCTCCTATGTTGCACTTTGTTTTCTCATTGGCTATTAATAAGCTGGCAGAGGGAATGTCTGTTTCTTGGCAGATTGAGAGAGAGGCAAAAAGAAAGAAACAGAGAGTGAGTGTAAGCGAGAGAGAGAGCTTTGCAGATGGTAAACATGCCCGCTGGGGCTGCAGGGTGACATGTTGAGGTCAGCCAAAAGGTGGGCCACAGCCTTGACCCTGCTGCGAGTTCAAGAGGGGGCATCATCTCAATTATTAAATGTCTCCAGAAATTAGGCTCAGAAAGCATGGCAAGAAGCATTCATTCTGACATTCTCACACAAAATTAAAAGGGAATTAGAGAAAATTTCCCTCCCTTAATGAACCTCATTGACTTACAAGTGACATTCAAATGCTTGCGTAAATGCATTTGACTACTTCTTGAACCTCTGAATCTCTGAATACGAAACCATTATATGAAATGACAATTGAATTTTAGATTCTCCCACAATAGATGACAACTTCAGTTGACTAAATAGCCTCCACACTTTATCAGTATAATCCACAAGTCTCACTTACTTGAAGAGTGAATGTTAAAAAAGGTACACAGACAGTAATAACAGGTCTCAAGTCAATGTCCAGTTGGCAGCTGTGTCCAATCATGTGATCTCAGTGGCCAAGCTTAGGGGTCAGAGCAGGGTACCACTTAGTGCTTCCACTGCTTCTGCATGAAGTCTTATGTAAGGTCTGGCTAATACATCCTTTACACACTTTCAGATTGTATGCAATGTCATGTCAATGCTGGAATCAGCGTTAAACTCCATTTTCCACAATGCACCTCGGACTACAAACATGGACTCTTTGGATTACAACATCCACACCACCAAGCTCATTGTCACAGTCACTGATTCGTGATTGCACAACTGAACTCACTTACCACCACACCCTATATAAGCACACTCATCGGAATCACTCACTGTGAAATATTTGTTTATCTCTGTGTATACAACTGACATTGCAAGCAAGTTCATGGTTTTTGGATTGTTCAAGTCAAGTGGCTTTATTGTCATTTCAACCATATACAGCTAGTTAGTATACAGTGAAACGAAACAACGTTCCTCCAGGACCATGGTGCTACATAAAACAACACTGAACTACAAGAGACTACACATTTCTAGATAAAGTGCACATGCAAACATGTGCAAACAGCACTACAATGACTACCAAAACAGGACAATAGGCACAGGAAGAGACAGTGCACCGACTAGTACACAGTTCTAGTAAGCAAGTGAATCAGATATTACAGTAGAGCAAAAGCATAACAATATAATGTCACTGTAAAATGTAAACATAACATACTATGACATAGTATTCAGCAGATAAGCTTATACTATATATGGACATAGCAGTTATTGGGGTAGCAGCCAGGTAGAGAGTATAAGTATTGACAAAAATTATATACAATATTTTATAAATATTGGAACCGCCAATATTTTACTGTAGCAGCAAACATGCAGGTAGTAAATACAGAGATGTGCAAAAATTGCAAAGAGATTGGGATGGTGATCAGTTGAGTGTGTGTTTTGTCAGTCCAGTCTCTGAGTATTGAGGAGTCTGATGGCTTGGGGGAAGAAACTGTTACACAGTCTGGCTGTGAGGGCCTGAATGATTCTGTACCGTTTGCCAGATGGCAGGAGGGTGAAGAGTTTGTGTGAGGGATGCATAGGGTCATCCACAATGCTGGTGGCTTTGCGGATGCAGCGTGTGTTGTAAATGTTGTAAATGTTCCTCTGGTTTTTGATTCTGCCTTGCTCTCTGACATTCTGTTTGATTATTGCCTGACTTTGTGCCTATCTCTCAACCTTGTGTCTTACCTACTGTTTTGGATCTGTTTGCTATATACCAGTCCTTTAATAATAGCGTTCACCGTGCCTTCATGTTAGGGAAAACATGACAGGAGTTGCACACTTAAGGCTGTCTACACAACTCATGCATTTTCAACTTCATTAATTCTTCATTAATCAGATTGAGAGCTTAACTGGCAAAGCTTGGCAAAATCAGGTGAACATTGTTGTCTCTTTTGCGTTACAGCTTAATGAGATTTTAACATTCAAATAAAAAAAAAATATTGCCAGAATCTGTGGAATCTTCTCATTCCGATATGACAAATCATACAAGCATTTTTTTTTAAATTAAAAATTGTAGGCTATATGTATGTAGATAAGAAGGATGAGCACAAAACTTTACTAGCCACAACATTTGCTTGCCATGAATCCCAAGTGAATGTTCAGGTTACTAAAGCTGGGTTTTGACTGCGACTTCAGCTTTTTATGATTATTCCTTGTCACATTGTATGAAATGATCCCAATAAAATCTTGGCTGATTTCTGTAACAGATCGTGAAATATTGACTTCTCTACATAAAATCATACAATGAAGATCTTCTAATGATAAATTAATGATAAATTAGAGGGAGAAAAAACTTAATTTAAAAAAATGCTCTTACTGTGTCATTAATCAGGACAAGCCAGGCTCGTGCAGAAAATGGGGGTCACATAAAAAAAAGATATTCTCCAAAGTGAGCTTGAGGTAATAAAGACATTTTTTCCTCTATTAGCATGTTTTGTTTACATTTTGCACCAACAGAGACTGTCACGTTCAAGTTCACTATCTTACTGACTACTCACACCTGTTCACACTTTCAGACCACAGTATAAAAGGACTCTCATTCCACACTCAAGTGGAAGTATTTGTTTTGTGTTTTGTGATTCTCTCCAGTTTGTTGCCAAACGTTTGTATTGCCATAGTCTGCCTGGTTATGGAAATTGTTTTGTGTTTCACGTTTTGCCTTAAACTCTCGCTAGTTCACGTTGTTTACTAATCGTTTGACCTCTGCCTGTTGTTTTGACTATGGTCCTGCCTTAAGGTTTGGAATTGTCCACCTGTGTCTTAAATAAAGCTGCTGTTGCACTTGCATCCACTTCTGCCTCGTGACAGACTGAACAGTGCAAAACTGGCTTAAGACTGCTTAAAATATGTAAGACATATCACTAAACTGTGCCTGAGACTGCCTACTAAATGTACCTGAGATTCAGTTTAAAAGCTGCTCTAAGATGGTGGAAATGGTCGACATCAAAAGCTTGGGACTAAAGAGTAAATGTAAAGTAGAGATACATCCAAATGTTATACAGAGGAGGAACTCATACAAAAGAACAAGTAAACATTTAATTCCCAAGCTAACTGACTGCACCCTAATGAAAAGACTATTATGTACAGAATAAGCCATGTCCTATAAAAGTATGTAATTAAATTTACAAGTCATTCAATAAGCCTCCAGCTCACATATTATTATTATTATTATTATTATTATTATTATTATTATTATTATTAGTCATCCCATTGTTATTCTTCCTTTTCCTATTAGGGGGCCAAGCACCGAAGGTGCCTAGGCACCCTATTGTGATTCTAACTTTTCTTATCAGGGGGCCATAGTTCTATTTTTTCTTCTTCTTCTTCTTCTTCTTCTTCTTGCTAGGGTGTCTATGGCAGCCCATAGAACTGTTAAAATGTTGTGAAATTTGGCACACTGACTGGGGATATTCTGACCAAATTTGAGCCAACTGTTGCCAATGTTCTAGCACCACCATTGGGTCAAATTTGGGCCTAATTTGGAAGTACATTTATGGTCATAACTTTTGAACCATGTGTCCAAATTCCCTGGGTCAAGACAAGTTCAATGCACCCTATGACATCAATTTCTGCCTAATTAGATTTTCTGCCATCTTAGATTTTGTCAAAACAGTTTTTTCACTACTCCTCCTACAAATTTTGTCCAATCATCACCAAATTTGGCATACGTCATATTCAGAGTAAGCACCACAAGACTTTTCAATATAATTCTGAATACTCCAAAAGGATTGCCCATAATGGGCCAACAAATCTGACAGCGAAGCCACCAAACAGGAAGTGAGGTTGTATCTCAGACAGCACCACCTACTCGTCAAAAATGCTTCCATCTAAGTGCCATTTTTGCCACTCCTCCTCCAAATTTTGTTCAATCTTCACTAAATTTGGCTCACATCATTTTGAGATGTGTCTAAACAAAAATTTATTAAAGGAACTCTGATATTCAAAACTGTTCTCCCATAAAGAACTGGCAAAGTGCATGAAACTACAAAGCACTCTTGAATCCCTTTGCCTATGGGCATGGCTCTACTTTCCTGTGATTGCTTATACAACAATTGTAGTGCATCTGTGAATGTGCGGCTAACTGAGTCTGCATGGTTGGCCCCTGAAAATGCTGTTTGCAGCTTTAATTAGGGGCCAAGCAGCAAAGGCACCTATTGTAATCATTTGTGTTCTTCTTATTATTATTAGGGGCCAAACACTGAAAGTGTGTAAGCACCTATTGTAATTGTTAGCGTTATTGTTCTTCTTCCACTCATGAAGTCTATTGCAGACCATAGAACCATACATAAGATAGTTGTGAAATTTGTCACAAAGATAGGGGACAGTCTGAAATGTTACCATAGCCAATTTGGAGTCGATACCTCAAATCCTCTAGCGCCATTAACAGATCAAAGTTGCACTCATGTTACGCTAATAACTTTTAAACTGTAAGAGCTAGAAACAAAATTCTTTTTTTCCTCCTGTTGATCCTTGGCTCATGCTGATTCGAATGTGTACCAAGGTTGCAATTTCCGCCCGACTAGATTTTCCACCATTTTGAATTTTCTGAAAAAACATACTTTTTCTAACTCATCCTAGATGGTTCATCAGATTTTCACCAAATTTGACTCAGATCATTGTTAGACCATGGTGACAAAAAGTTTTTAAAAGTTTATTGATAGACCAAAGCATTCTCAAATACCGCGCAAACAAATTTGACAGCAAGCACACCGAAATGGATGTGAGGCTACATCTCTGTAAAGGTTTGATGTATTCAGACCAAACTTAAGTCATAATGGCTAAGAAATTAAGTGTATCTGTGTATAAGTGTATCTGGATCCTAAACACTGGGAACACTGGGCCTCTAGGGGCAATTTAGCATGGCCAGTTCACCTACTGGCATGTTTTTGGGAGGTGCAAGGAAACCAGTGGACTCTGAGAAAACCCATATGGACCCACACAGTAATATGAGCTCAGAATCAATAGCCTAATATAGCCAACTGTGATTTTTAAAATGCTTCTGTGTGTAAGAATTCTTGAGTAATCCAAAAATAACAATGTCAGGTTGTCCTCATCAGGATTAGTTTCATGGTGCATTGATTCACATAAAAAAGAAAAAAAATGAAACAGCTAAGATTCATTAAATATTATATTATAATACACAATACTTAGCCTAACTTGCATATTGCAATAACTTATAGGCTACAGACACCCTCCTGAAAATCTCCATATTAATATACTACACAATGTTTTCATGTTTTAAAAATATCCAATTTCATACAGACTGTGATGTATGAATTATTTTATTTCTGGTTATTTCTGATTGATTCTGGGTATTGCAGTATGTGTCTTGACAACAACAACAAAAACAACAACAAATATACTGTAGCTACAAGCAGCAAATAAGGGAGCCAAGCACGTTCTGTCCCCACCCCTTAGAGACAGAGGAAGACTAGAAGCCACTGGACCATCAGCGCTTGCTCCAAGTGAGATATGCTAAATTTGAAGGCAAACGGTCAAGCTCTTGCTGAGATATCACCACACTACTTGTGTTTGGTAGCCCTCCTAAGATACAAATGACGTCAAGTCTTGTTTCTTAACTTCAGCTAATGTTGCTGACAAGTTTATTGTCAGTATATAAAAGCATTGTGAGATATGCCCTCATTTCCCGTTCAAAAATGAAAGATTTTTTTTTTTCAGAATGATCTCATGATGCTGTGGTCCAAATTTTGTTATGATTAAACAAAATTTCTAAGAGAAAAAGCAGATAAACAGTTTTTAGTAAATTTCAACACAGCCAACTTCCTGTTTGGCAGATTACAAATTCATTACAAATTCATTACATGGTGAATTGCAGATTACAAATTCATTACATGGCGAACTCCCAAGGAATCAAGAGAAAGAAGAATCATGATTGGAGGTTAGGCGGTTCCAAAGTTATGAAGAATTTTACTAATTAGTGAATTATAGTGCACCCCAGGGGATTTAGACAAAGATTCTTGGTCACCCACAGCAAGGTCTTTTACTCATCTACAAAATTGGGAAAAATCCACCATACCTTTGCATACCCTCAGTTCCTGTTTGGTGGCTTCACCATTTCATTTGTGCATTATGGATGAACTGGCCATCATATCAAAAATCTGAGAAACAAGATTTTTTTTTTTTGAGTTGGTCTCCTGAATCTCTCTTTCACATTTCAAGGTTATGGGACAAAATTTATTGTAGAAGAAGAAAAAGTGAAAAAAAAATGTTTTTGTAAAATTCAAAGTGACTGACATCCTGTTTGAGAAATTCTAAATTCCTTAGATCACCAACACTCTGCACCTTCAAGACAATCAAAAGAAACAAGAGTCTTGATTTGATGTTAAGTGATTCAAAAATTATGAGCAGTTTTACAAATTTGCAAATTATAGCGCCACCTAGAGGTGAATTTATACAAGACTTCTTGGAGACCCTTAGGATGAGGTCCTTAAGTAATTTACAAAGTTTGGTCAAAATATGTCACACACTTGCTGAGATATGCATTCACTTTCTGTTTAGCAGCTGTGCCATGAAACTCCCTTGGGCATTATGGATGAACTGGCCCGTACATCAAAAATCTAAACAAACTACTTTTTTTTTTAAATTGGTCTCATAACGCTGCATGCTAAATTTGGTGATTCAATTCAATTTAATTTTAGTCTTATAGTGCTTTTAACAATGGATTTTGTCACAAAGCAGCTTTACAGAAATATATAAATTCCGGATATAAATTTTAAATTTATAAATTTATCCCTAATGAGCAAGCCAGAGGCGACAGTGGCAAGGAAAAACTCCCTGAGACCTTGAGAGGAACCAGACTCACAAGGGAACCCATCCTCATCTGGGTGACAATGGACAGTGTGAGTATAAATAATTTCTCTTCTATAATTGTATAGTATGTATATAAAAAGTGCAGTTATGCAAACAGGAGCTTATGAGCAAATTATGAGTATGAGCATCAGAGTAATTTATGAATTTATTATAGTTTTAGCTTGAAGCACCATGTCGGTTGCCTTCATCAGTAGATGTTTGTGGACGCCCACTTCTCGGTTGGTCCACAACACTTCCAATCTTTTTGAATTTGTTAACAAGTTTGGCAACATTCTTGTGTGTGATGTACTTGCCATCTGCCCTGTTTAAGTCCAGCCATGAGAATGATTTCAATACATTCTTCTTTTGTCAAAGACATTTTTAAAGGCTATCTGAAAAAAATATAATATAAACTAAGTATGAAAAAATTTGTAAGACATTTTTCTAAAAAGTGTTAATTTCCGCTATGTTTGGAGACTTTTGGGACACCCTGTATTATGTTGAATTCATTAACTGTTCAAAGATGGAGACTCAAGTACAAAACTCTTCATAGCAATTGCAGTCCTAAGGCTATCAAAGGAACAGCATCCACAGGCATCTTTTTATGTTTTTATGTGGTAACATCCACAGTAATCTCATGGTGAACTTTAAGCTGTCCATGTGGGGCCATCCTTAACAGCAGCAAATGTTTTCAGATGATGAGAACTCCTAACAGAAGTTAGGCATCAGGATGGATCAGGCAGGTCTGGAGAGCAGATGGGGTCAGGATCACTGGTATCTCAGGAGTAGCATGTGTAGCTCAACAGAGAGAGAGAGAGAGAGAGAGAGAGAGAGAAAGGGGGGAGAACATAGATTGTTAGGTATGTTAATTTTCACATAATGGTTAATGTACATTGTCTTCAGAGTACAGGCAGGGACTCCAGCAAGACTAGCTATGACAGTATAACTAAAAGGGAGAGCCAGAAGGTAGCCATGAGGGTGCCCTGGGACATAAAGTTGCCGGGGGGGCGCTCATGAACCCTTCAGATCTGCTCCTTTACCTAAGAAATTCTATTAACAAAAGGCTTGACTAAACAAATATGTTTTCAGCCTAGCCTTAGACACTGAGACTGTGGGTCCTGAACATTAATTGGAAGGCTGTTCCATAACTGTGGGGCTTTGTTAGAGAAAGCTCTGCCCCCTGCTGTAGCCTTCACTATTTGAGTTACCAAGAAAGAGCCCGCACTTTTTGATCGAAGTAGGTGTGGCTGATCATAAACGACCAGAATTTTGCTCAGGTACTGCGGCACGAGACAATTCAGTGCTTTATTAATAGTAGTACATTATAACCAATGCAAGATTTGACTGGAAACCAATGCAGTGTGGATAAGAACGGGGCGATATGGTTATATCTTCTGGTTCTAGTAAGGACTCCAGCTGCTGCATTCTGGACTAACTGGATTGTTTATGCACCTGATGGAACATCCAGACAGTAAGGCATTGCAATAAACTGTTTTTTTTATGCATCATGTACTGACATTATATTTCTTATCTTAGCAATATGTCTGAAATGAAAGAAGACTATCCTAGTAATATTATCTACATGAGCTTCAAAAGAAAGACATGATGTATGATGTAACTGAAAGGTCATCCAGAGTTACTATGTAATTGTAAAGCTTACGTCTAGCTGCATGTGGTCCTAGTATATGTACTTCTGTCTTGTTGGAATTAAGTAGAAGGAAGTTAATAAGCATCCAGTGTCTAATGTCCTTTACATATTCCTTAACTTTACTACGCTGGTGTCTCTCATTCAGCCTTTCTGAAACATACATGTGTGTGTCATAACAGTGGAAGTTAATATAGGGTGTCCTAAAATTCTCCATACATAGGGGACTATGTATGCCAGCACCACATCGGTTGTGCCTTCATCAGTGGATGTTCATGGACATCCACTTCTCAATTGGTGTGCAAAACTTCCAGTCTTTTTGTTCTTTTTGTTAATAAGTTTGGCAACAGTGTCATGTGTGATGTTTCCTGTTAAAGTCCATCGCAACCTTGTGACAGCTTCCCAATCCAGCCATGAGAATGATTTCAATACGTTATTCTTTTGTCAAAGGCATTCTTAAAGGCTATCTGAAAAAATAATATACAGTAAGCAAGAAAAATTTTGGAAGACATTTTGCTAAAAAAATTAATTTCCTCTATGTATGGAGACTTTTGGGACCCTGTGCTATGTTTACGAATAATTATTCCCAGAGTTATCATATATAGAGAAAAAAGTATTGGGCCTAAAACAGAACCTTGTGGAACACCAAACTTTATCTTAGAATGCATAGAGAAGTCACAATTTACATCTACAAACTGATAAAAATCAGTCAAATAAGACCTGAGCCAGCAGAAGGCCGCTCCCTTAACTCCAACAACATTTTCTAGTTATCAAGGAGAATAGTATGATCACTGGTGTCAAAAGCTGCAGTAAGGTAAAGCAACACAAGCAAGGACAAACAACTCTGATAATAGGCCAGTAGTTGGTCATTTACCACTTTAACCAGTGCTGTCTCTATGCTATGATGAGGCCTAAATACTGACTGATATATTTTATGAATGTTATTCCTATGTAAGTATGAGCATAGCTGCTGTGCTACAACCTTCTCTAGGATCTTGGAGATAAAGGGGAGGTTTGATATTGGCCTATAGTTGGACAGCTGACAGGGGTCAAAGGTCAGGTTTTTTAATCCAGGGTTTGATAACTGCTAGTTTAAAGGATTTAGATACATAGCCATTGCTAAGGGAAGAATTGATTATTTTTTAGAAGAGATTCAATTGCTTCCAGTAGTATCTGTTCACAGAAATGTGTAGGTAAGGGATCTCATATACAAGTTGATTGTTGATTGTTGGTTTTGATGAGGAAATTAGTGAAATTAGTTTGGTCTCTCAAAGGGGAGTAAAACATTCTAATTGCCGATCTGATACGGTCATCTGCATAGTAAGTTATCAAATTCTCTGGCCTTAATAGTCAGAATTTTTTGCCTGATATTTTCAGTTTTTGTTACTGAAAAAATTCATGAAGTCATCGCTACTACATAGTGTGCATGGTTCTGTGTGGTCTTATTCCTAGTTAACTATGCTACAGTATTAAATAAGAATCTAGGATTATTTTTGTTATCTTCTATTAGGATGGAGAGATATTGATCTAGCAGCACTAAGAGTTCTTCTATAGCTCAGGAGGCTCTCCTCCCATGCTGTTTTGAATACTACCAATTTAGTTAATACATTCTAATTTTCAAGTGGTCTGTTTTAAGGTTTGTGTGCTATCATTATAACAGGGTGCTAGTTTTTTTCTCGCTAATTGTTTTTTCTTGTAAGTGGAGCTACATTATCTAGACTATAGCAGAACTCTGACTCTAAGCATTCAGTCACCTGATCAAGTTCTGTAGTGTCAGACATTGATCCAATCGAAGTTGATAACTCTGGGAGATTATTGATAAAACTATGTGGATGTGATATGAATGTATGTTTGACATGGAAGCTTGGTGCATATATTATTTAAGACACATCTTAAATGAGATGAGGTAATGATCTGAGATAGCTTCAGACTGTCATACTGTGACTATATTTTCTATTTTCTGTTTCATCCGAATGTTAGTTTTAGATCAAGACTGTGACCACCATTATGTGTGGATCCTATTACATTCTGATTAACCCCTACTGAATCTAGAAGGGACACAACAGCTGTTCTCAGAGGATTTCTGGATTATCAAAATGAATATTAAAGTTTCCAACAATTTATTCTTTGTCTAAAGAAACAACCAGGTTTGAGATGAAATCTGCAAATTCATGAGGAAATTCAGAATACAGTCATGGGGGGTCTGTAATTAATCAACTGATCATCGACTTATTTTTTGTGCCTCCTCTTAGACGAGGCTGATGTACGTAACTGCATCTGGGAGGACTAGTTCCATTTAATGTTACATACTCATTTGGTTTAATCCACATATCTGTTAAGCATAGTATATTAAACTTCTGATCAGTAATGTTTTCATTAGCAATAAGCGTGTTAGATATAAGAGATCTAATATAACAGTCCTAGCTTCAGATCAAATGTGCTGGCTGTACAGTCAGTATGATCTAATTAAAAAAAAACTTTCTGAGTATTTCATGGTGATGATTGGACAAAATTTATAGGAGAACAAGCAAAAAAAAAAAAACAAGCAAAAAAAAATAATTTAAAATTAAAGAAAAAGTTTAAATGGGCAAATTCCTGTTTGAGAAATCACTAATTTTTTACACACATAACATCAGCACCTTCAGGGGAATCTAGAGGAATATGAAACTGATTTAACATTGAGGAGTTATTATTGTAAATGTATATCCATATTGCATCAGATAGTAGTGGTTCACAACCTGAACCCACCATTCAAGTTTCGTGATGCTACCTTAATAGCCCCATCAAATAGCCCCATTTTAATTAATTACACCACCATAAAAACCATTTACACATTAGCAAATAGATGCAGTATACATACTTTCAGCTCATTGCAACTTACAGTCCTTGAGAAGCAGTTATCCCACCTTAGCTCAGCCCCCATGTTGATCACACCCCAAACTTTGTACGTTACCTCAGAAACTTGTCTTCTATAGGCCTTTCAAGTTTCATGCATATCACAGAATAAGGATAATGAAGTAGATTTACAGTACACCTTATTTTACAAGAGATATGCTTATTTTAATGTGCAAAAGAAGAATAGGACCCCCCACTATCTTTACAAGTGGGTCCCACCAGGAACCTACCTTTTTAAGTTTTGTGAAGATAGATCTATGTTAGCCCTGCCATATTCCTGCTGAACCTGACTGGCTGAAGGCAGCCATGTTTATTAACCAATTGCAGTTCATTATTAAATATTCTGCAAGGACTCCACCCACCCATGCCACTGGCATACAATACAAAGCCATCTACGCCCATACCTCCAGGCTAAGAAATAGCTTCTTCCCCAGAGCCATAACTGCTCTGAATCAGTCCACCATGAACCACAATTGACTTGCATAAACACACACTGAAGTATGACACCAGTAAGCTACACTGTAACACAGAGGTCCACTATCCTTTCATTGTGTGTACTGTATGGACTGCTGCTGGTGGTGTTCAATATCTATATCACACACTGTTTACAGAACATTCGTCTATTTGCACCTGTCACATCTAAGGGTTGCACTACAACACAATGACTGCTGCTATAGGTAATAACCTCAGTTCTCAGGTAATAATATATTTAACCACAATGCGTTGTTTATGAAGTCTCCATATATACATAACCATACTCTACTGGTTTTGTTGCTGCTTTGTACATCTGGGCTGTTGCACTATTACTGCCAACACTGTTTATACTGTCTATAATTTCTTCATTGCTACAGTTGCACACATACAATATACTATATTCGATTTTTACTGTATCTTTTTATTTATTTTTATTTTTATTATTTTCTATATATTTCTTATATAGAATCTAGTAACAAAGTTGCAAACCTGGTTTTGTTGTACTTGTGCAATGACAATAAAGATATTCTATTCTATATAATAGTATAATACTCTATATAAAGTATTATACTATTATAAAGAGTATTATACAATTATATAGAATAGTATAACAGTATAATACTCTATATAAAGTATGCTAATTATCTTGAATTGCAGTGAGCAGGGCTAAACGTTTCTAGAGGGTTTTAAATGTTTGCAAGAACCCAACGTATCAGGAGAAAAAAAATTGTGCTTGTAGGTCTCATGGTTCATGTGATATGGACCAAAATGTAAAACCACCATTAGGCCAATTGGATCTATCTCACTTGCCTGAGTATTGCCAAATTTGTTTGCCAAACAAGTTGCATATAACACTAAAGCAACCATAGATGAACATACTAGTAAAAATTTGGTGATGGTAACTTAATGCTAAAACTCTGAAGTGTCCGTTGCAATGTGATTGGCTGATGGCCCCCATGTTTTTGAAATAACCGATTCAACAGTAGAAATCCACTCACAGATTAGCAAAATGATGCAGTACAACATATTTTATCTGCATTGGACTAACAGCCTGAGTTTTTTTTTTAACCACACCGCTGCTGAAATCTGTAAACTGAACTGTGTTTTCTTATATGACTGTTGTAAGATGTAAGCCGCATCTTGATTCGAACACACATGAACAGAACACACATACTGAAGTGTGAAAAGAATTGATGCAAAGGTTTACATGGTTATAAAAACTTTAATTGATTATTTAAAAAAAAAAAAAAAGTTAACCTACCTTTTTCAGATGAACATTTCATTCAGGTTGGCCTCAGTTGGTTTACTCTATTATGTTACATTTACATGCATGCTTTATTTAATTATCTGTTAAATAGAAAAATGAAAATCATGTAAAGTTTACATCCGATTATTTTACAATCAAAATCTGTGCAAAATCTGTGTTCTGTGCAGGGTCATGACACTCACTGTCTGGAAAAGATGATTATGTAGGAGAACACAGTTGATTTTACAGAATTAAACATATGCGTTGTGTGTGCATTGTGTCATATGTCATTCTTCAATCAGAGCATCCTTATGACTGAATTTCAGGCAAATATGAATTAATAAACTAAATGGACTCTAGATTCTCTATAACATTCTCTATAGTAAGTGGGTGGATATAGCCTGTTCTCAAACATGAGGTCTTCATGTGCTGACTGTGTGATTGAACCAGTGCACATGCTCCAGCTATGAATAACAATGCAGCTCTGTATTAATCAAATATAAATTACAATATCCCAAGCCATAAAAACACACTACATCTGTTTATATTCTTTAAGTCAACACTACAATTTAAATACAAAGTAGTGCCAGAATTCATTTTAACAAAAAAAAAACTATTGACAGAAGCATAACCGCATATATCACGCTAACATTACCTTTTATGTCTTCCGCATAATTAAAGTCAAATAACAGCGAAAATAGCATATTTGTACTTACTTAACATCATTCAAAATAGACCTTACTGAATGGAAGTAAATTAACCACCTGCTAAATAAATTTGACAAACTAAATAAACTTAGCACTCAGTGGTTTTTAAATGTTGCCTGAGTCCTACTACATTCACAGTAGTGCTGAGTTTGGTGCTTGTGAATGGCACACTCTGATTGGTCGATCCAGGGAAACCCATTTAAAAGGACCACAGCCTCTTTAAAACACATGACACATCTCTGCTACACGCCATGACACACACGCCAGGGTCCAAAAGTTTGCCATTTTCTGAGTATGCAGTTTTTGGTAGGCTATGTTTCTCCCCCAAATTAATTAGAAAATTAATTAGAAAAATAAGATGATAAAGTTAAAGTTTCCAATTTTGACCAAGAAAAAGCATAGCAAATTTCATCTTCCTATATCAAAAAGTTGAGGAGATACTGTATGTATATGCATATTTTAGTTATAGCACCCCCAATGGTTATGAATTGTTCTGAAATTTGAGTAATTTGAGAGGTGGCCAGAGTGTGTCCTACTGACAATGTATTGCGAAGTTCACAGAAATTTGACTTTGCATTCAGAAGTTATGGTTCTTTTAGTACATACATGCAATGGCCTAAAATTTCTATGACCTAGCAGCCAATCGGTTTGGCAAATCAAATTTGTTTTAGCATGTTTTTGTCAGTAAACTCTCTAGTTGTTACATTTCTTATTTTATTTGGATCAGATGAACAGCCTAGGACTAGTTTGAAAAAGAAAGTTTTTCAGAAAATTAAAGATGGCTGAAAGTATATCAGCCAACATTAATAAAACTATGTGACAAAACGATATAACAAATTTTACTCTATTCCCTACATTTGTGAAGATATAAACCAAAAAATAAATTCATTTATTATAGTGCCCCTTTCAGGTGGATATGTGTCATTTCATTTGCCTGAGTAGGGGGTGGGACATAACTGCCAATATTGGTGGCAATATTTCAATGATAACACTGTCTTACAGCTGTTGGAGGAAATTAGAATTGATTGACATGTGGTGACTGAGTAGTTTGACAGCAAAATTGTGAATCTAGGACAAACATCCTAGGACAAGTTCTCAGACATCCCTCAAAGTCACAGCAGTCCATATCAATTTTGTAAGACCTTAGATTAACACGACTTTTGTGAGACAATTGACTTCTGAATTCTGTCTTTATTTGACACACCATGTTGAATGCACTTTGTATGTCACAATTAGAATTTGTTAGCACCAAAAGCAGTTTCATCAACTGGCAGAGCTCTTTGAACCTCAACTGCCCTGTGCTTGTGGATTTCCAAATGAAGCTGTTCCCTGGGATCTTTCTTCATCCTATTTGGAAATCGTTCAGGCATAGTCACAATCTGCCCTGGGCTCACCTCTTCTTGGCTCTTTGTACTGACCACTGAAATATTTTTCAAGATCTGGTCTGTCATTGGGAACTTCTTCAAGATTTTTGAAAGTTTTTCACAAAGAATATCTGGCATCTTTGATGAACTGCTGTGTCTTGTGAGGGGGATCTCTTGCTTGTTAACTGTCTCCAATACCTGATAAAAAATTATTTTCATCTGGGCAGTAAATTTCAGGGTTGCTCACATTATCATTGCTATATTATTATTATAATGTGTACATTTTCAACTGGAGGGCTTTGAGCCTCTTCTCAATGTGGCATCAATGTTGATTCTCAAACTATGTCAGAAAGGCTGGCCAAACTTTGGACTAAGTCATTCAATCTTTTGCCTAAAGAAAGCCAGCATGGAGGACAATATTTTTGTACTCTCTGCTGAGCACCATTGCAGACTTCTTGAAACTCTTCAAGGTCTTCCCTTCATTTAGAATTCTTCTCAAAGTAGTAATAGATGTCAATGAGTAGTTCTCCAGGTGACAGTAAGAGCTCCTTAGCAGCATTTTTGGCAGAAATATTGACTAGGTGGCTTGGACAGCCAACACTGTAAATATGAGGGGCTTGAGCATTCACTCTTGATTTGCTTTCATCACATTGCAGTTGTCACTGATAATTCCTACACAATTAAACCATGCACAAGTCTTTTGCACTGATGATGCAATGCAGTTGAATATGTTTTCAGCTTTTGCATCATTACAGACTGGCATGTCTACAAATCCAACTGTGACTTTATCTTGAGCTTCATCGTAGTACCTCACTAGTATGCCACATTCCTTCTCACACATTTTATCATTGCTCTCATCTACCATAATATGGTGTGGCCTTTTTTGGTACAGATGTACTTGTACAAATGTTCTGAGCAGTCAGGCTCCAGTGCCATGTTGACTATGGCTGTTGTCTTGGTTGATGAGCATGCATAGTGTTTAGTTATTTCATAGTCAGTAAACATGTTCCCAAACAGCTTTCCAGTGTGATCACCCTTCCCTGTGCTCAAGTTGTATCCTTCATTATCTTGTCAAATGAAAAAACAGTAGTTCAGTAGACATATGTGTAATTTATCAGATTCAGTTCAATTCAATTTTTATTGGTATAGAGCTTTTAACAATGGATATTATCACAAAGTAGCTTTACAGAAATAAATAGTTTCAAATGAAATTACCAAACCAAAAAAAATTGTACATAAGTGAATTTATCCCTAATAAGCAAGCCAGAGGTGATGGTGGCAAGGAAAAACTCCCTGAACCTTGAGAGGAACTAGACTCAAAAGGGAACCCATCCTCATCTGGGTGCAAACGGATAGTGCAATTATAAATAAATCCCTTCTATCTGTGTAGTATATGGACAAATTGTGCAATTGTGCAACCAGTAAATTCATCACAGTTTTCACATGCAGTCCGATTTGTTAAACCTATCCACTGTCCACTGATGGAGTCCCGAGTACAAAGCTGTTTGCAGTAACCACAGCCCCAAAGCCACCACAGAATTCGCAGTCCCAAACCAACCCAATACAACTCCACATATGAGATGCTCAAGTGGCACCATCCCCAGCAATCCCAACAATCTTCAGGCCACCCCCAGCAGCAGCGAGTGAATTCAACCGATAAGAACTCCAACCAAGAACAAATATGAAAACAAATATGTTTTCAGCCGAGACTTAAACACTGTGACTGTGTCTGAACCCTGACCACTAACTGGAAGGCTGTTCCATAACTGTGGGGCTTTGTAAGAGAAAGATCTACCCCCTGCTGTAGCCTTCACTATTCAAGGTACCAACAAATAGCCTGGACCTTTTGATCGAAGTAGGCCTTTGGTCTTATAAAAGACCAAAATTTTGCTCAGGTACAGATGTTTTGTTTCTATAAAGCATGGGTTTATTGCCCTAGTGTGTCATTATTGTGTTCACCTGTTTTCATTTACATTCTGATTAATTTATCTATTTTAAACCGTCTGTTCAGTTGTCTCATTGTGAAGTCTTATCATGCTTTATGTTGATTAAGTCTGAGCCTTTTTTCCAAGTTTTTGCCCTTGTTTCCTTGTTTCCCTGGCTTCCTGTTTCTCATTTGTCTTCCTGATTTTGACCTTACACCTGTTTTCTGGTTTTATGATTATGGATTATCCCAGTTTTTGTGACTATGATATTTGGACTGACTTAAACAAATCCAACACTTCTCTCATGCAATTTTGTCCTGCCTCTTCACCTCTACACTGCACATTACATTATTACAATTTGAAGTCTTTATGTGTCAACTAACCTTGAGGGACTTGACTCAAACTAAACTATAAAAGTTTACCAATTGATGAAATTATTATTATTATTGTTGTTGTTGTTGTAGGTGTCAGAGCAATTGAGTTCTATTGCAAGTTGAATAGATCGATATAAGATGTGCTTGTTTTTATGTGCAAAAACGAATAGCAATTATTAGGGGGTCCTTAGAGAAACAGTATTCAGGATTTGTGATGACTGATAATTTTTAACCCCATCAAATGCTTGCTGATTGGCTGACGGTGGCCATGTTTTTTTAAGCAACCAGGTAATAATTAACAATACACCTACCAGGATAGAGGTGCAGAGTAGCAGAGTTTCAGCTCAATCAGACTTATGGTTCCTAAGAAACATTTTCAGAACTTAGCTCTGCCCCAATTGATGATCATGCCCAAAACTCAGTGGACTTCCTCGGGACTTTGTCCTGAAGGGGTCTTTCACGTTTTGTTAAAGTGCATGCAAAATTTCATAAGTTACAGCTGTTTGAGTGAATTATACTCTGCCCATTTAAAATTGATTGACAGGTAGCAGCCATATTGTTCATGAGCCATTTGCCCCCAAGATTGTGAAGATGGGACAAAAATTCTAAGACTACTTCCCACAAGTAGGTTTCGCATATTTTGCAAATTAGCAAATAAATAAATAAATAAATCCAAGTGGAGGTCCAAAATGCAGAAGAAAAGAGAATGTTCTTGAGATATGGCCTAAAACATAGGTTGTTGGCAGTGACACACTGCAGCGCTGCTTCCAACAGCTGATTAGCCTCCTGATCGTGCCCTTAGTTTGGGGATGAAAACAAGAAGAGAGACTCACAGTGGCCCTGAGAGCCTTACAGAAAGATTTCCATACCTGTGAAAGAAACTGGGGTCTGGGGTCAGATACTATGTGCTGTGGGAAACATTGTACTCAGAAAACATTGTTAGTCATGAGGTCTCCAGTCTCACGGGCTGTGGGGAGCTTGGGGACAGCAGTAAAGTGTGCTGTTTAGAAAAGCAATCTGTGATGGTCAGGATGGTGGTTTTACCTTGTGAAGGAGGCAGACTTGCGACAAAGTCTAAGGCAATATGGGACCAGGGGCGGCTGGGAACAGGCAGATATCGCAGCAGACTGGCAGCCGGGCGGTGTGAGGCTTTGCTCCTAGTGCACATCATACAGGCAGTAATGAAGGCCCAGGTGTCAGTTTCCATGGTCAGCCACAAGAAGTGCCACTTCAGTAGGCCAAGGGTGCGATTAGAGCTGGTCTGACAGGTGGATTGGGAGCAATGACCCCACTGGAGGACCTGGGAATGGGAGTCAGGGACAAACAAATGACCAAGGGGACCATTACTGGTATGGTGTTGGGTGCGATGTGCTCTCCTGACCACTGCCTTGGAAGGAGGATGGTGTTCAGACATAGTGCTTCCTCTTCCCGGGAAAATTGGTGGGAGAGGGCATCTGGCTTAGTATTCTTGGAGCCAGGACGGTAGGTGATGGTAAAATTGAACCAACCAAAGAACAAGGTTCATCGTGCCTGACAGGAGTTGAGATGCTTGTTGGACTGGATGTAGGCCAGGTTCTTATGATCTGTCCAAACAATGAATGGGTGCTCGGCCCCCTCAAGCCAATTCCTTCATTCCTCCAATGCCAACTTAACGGCCAGTAGCTCATGATTCCCCACATCATAGTTGCATTCTGCTAGGGACAGGTGTTGTGAGAAGAAGGCACACGAGTGGAGCTTCTGGTCAGGGACAGAGCATTGTGAGAGCACAGCACCCACACCCGAGTCTGAAGAATCCACCTCTACGACGAACTGAAGCTAGGGATCAGGCTGAACCAACACGGGGTGGAGGTAAACAGCTCCTTCAGTTTGTTGATAGCAGACTTGGCTTCAGGGGTCCACGTGAAGTGCGTAGAGGTGCGTGGAGGTGAGTCTAGTAAGGGGTGCAGCGACCCGGCTGTAGTTTCTGATAAAGCAGCAATAGAAACTGGCCAACCCCAAGAACCGCTGGAGCTGCTTGAGGGTAGTGGGTCTGGGCCACTCGATTACAGCCGGATCTTCTCAGGGTCAGCCTTGATTCATCCGCTCTCGATGATGTACCCCAGGAAGGTGATTGTGTGGACATGAAACTGCTTTGACAAACAAGCGGATCTCCAGAAGCCACAGGACTTGATGGACATTGACTGTGTGCTCAACGAGAGTGTGGGAGAAAATCAGAATGTCATACAGATAAACAAATAAAAAGCGGTTCAGGAAGTCCCAGAGTATGTCATTGACGAGATCCTGAAACAACGCTGGAGCATCGGTGAGGCCAAAAGGCATGACCAGATATTCGAATGTGGCCCAGGGGGGTGTTGAATACCATTTTACACTTATCCCCTGCTCTGATCCTGACTAGGAGGTATATGTTCCACTGGTCCAACTTCATGAGAAGAGTAGCCCCATGCAGCGGCTCGAAGGCAGAACTGGAGAGCAGCAGAGGGTACTTGTTTTTCCACAGTGATGTTGTTGAGACCCCGATAATCAATGCAAGGGCGGAGGGGCTTTTCCTTCTTGGCCACAAAAAAAGAAGAAGTGTTAAAAGTAACTGGGGGGGGTGGGGGGGGTCCAGGGACTCGATGGGCAGGCCAGACTTGAATGCTAGCTCTCTATTCAGGAAGCTATTTTCAGCACCTGACTCGATAAGTGCAAGGGAGGGAACGGAGAGCTGGTTGTGGCACTGGGCAACAGGACTCTGGAAGTGGGACGGGGGTCAGGAGTGGCAGCTGTTTGGCTTACCAGTAGCCCCCTTTCTACTGGTGAGCACCCCCTTTTAACTGCAGTTGGCAGTTAGCCAAGGAGTGGTCTGGTTAGAAGCATGCATCAGGCAGGAATCTCCTCTCACGCTCAGCAGGGGAAAGCCGGGTTCCGACCCAGTTGCATGGGTACTTCCCCAGGTGACGTGGAGTTACGCAACAGAACTCTGGGACTAGGCTGAGGCTATCCAATCTATGCATGCAGTTATCCAATCTGATAGCAGCACAGTTGGTCGAGGGATTCTGACTTCTCCTTTAAGGCTAGTTCATCCTTCATCCACTCGCTGAGTCTGCTCACAAATGCTCCCTGGAGTGTCTGCTTGTTCCAGTTGGACTCGGCAGCCAGAACCCGAAACTCCACAGTATACTCCGCCATACTAAAGGACCCCTGGCGGAGGGAGAGCAGGCATATGGTGGCCTCCTTCCAATGGACTGGGCGGTCAAAAACCTTCTGAAGTCTGGAAGTGAAAGAGGACCACAGAGCAGGCTGCCTGTCCCAGATGGCAGTGGCCCAAGCTAGGGCTTCTTCTCTCAGCAACCCCACCTTAGCCTCGTTGGTAGCATAGCTTAATGGATACTCTGCAAACAGGAGGGAACATTGGAGGAGGAGGGACTTGCACTTCCATAAGTTGCCTGCATAGGTTTATAGGGTTGAGAATCTGGGACATGCGCTTTATGCCAGGGTGGACTGGGAGAAGAAGCAGAGTGAGCCACAGGGGTGGCTTGACTGGGCTGGGGATCAGGGGGCGCCTGGGCTGGTTAGGGGAGGATGCGACTGAGTTACTGGCTGAGGAGCCCAATCTCGTTAATCATGGCGCAATGCTCTCGGTGAGTTCATGGAGCTGCTGCTCATGCCAACCAAAGAGAGAACCATGGTTGATTAGGGCTGCATGATGAGGAGCTGAGGTTAGGGTTTGAACTTGGGTCGGCGATGTGGGAGCCGAGTGCAAAGCCAGTGAACCACGAGGAAGACAAGGTAGGGCTGGGTGTAGCAGGAAGAGAACTGGGAATGAGCAGACAGGGACGATGAGCAGGGAACCTGGAAAACAAGGAGAAAAACACAGGATAAGCACAAAGATAACTTGATGGGGAAAACACTTGACATAAAACACGAGGAAGGCCGGAAGTGTACTGCACAGAGGCAGGAACAATCTGGTGATGAGTGGCTGTGCCGGGGCTTATAAACGCTGCAGATTGAGTGAATAGATGAGAACCAGGTGTGATCAATCTGTAATCAGGCAAGGCGCGAACTGGAGTGCCATGCCCAGACACCCACACACCCACATACACAAACAGAAGCGAGAGGGAGAGAAAACACTGGAAACAGAAGGAAGGGGAGATATACAGGACCTGGCTGGACAGTGACATGCCTATGGAATTGCAGGTCATTCCTATCTTGTTCTTAGGTTATTGTAAGAGCATTTCAGCTCGATTAGACCTACGGTATGTGAGAAAAATGCACTTGAATTTGACCACGCCCCCTGATGGTGACCACACCCCAACCTTACCACATGGTCTCAGAATCTAGCCCAGAATCTATCCTATATCTAATATATATTGTGTAATAGCTGTTAGAATGACTGATTGGTAGGCAGAGACCATATTCTTTACAAATGATTTTTAATAATTATTGATGGACAGACACTAACCCAGCCAATGGGAGTGCACTAGCCTGGATAAAATGAGAGGGCTGCATCAGGAAGGGCAAAAGACCTGTGCCAAATCAAACATGCGGACGAATGATCTGCTGTGGCAACCCCTAACGAGAGCAGCCGAAAGAACAACAACAACAACATTGATGGACAGTCACTACTGAATAATTTGACACATCATTTTGGAAGATCTGGCAATAATCCTTGGAATAGTTTTCAAAAGATGAGTTCATATTTTAATCAAAAGTTTGAGTGGGCAGGCCAAAATTTTCCAAAAATACAACTACTACTACTATTATTATTATTATTATTAATAATAATAATAATAGAAATAGAATAACAATAGTGTTACTAATCACTAATTAGTATTTAGTATTAACTAGTAATCACTAATTAGTAAAGAAAACATACAATCACTAAAGGGTATCTACACACCTTCGGTGCTTGTCACACTAATAATAACAATAATAATAAGAATAATAGTTTATATGATATAACTACCATTATTTTAGTTTAAAAATATTCTCCAATTCACCTTTAATGAGAGCAGCACAAACAGTTTCACTCAATATTAATTATATACATTAAGCAACCTATTAATGTAGCTAATTGAATAGATGAAGATCTGGGACCAAGTTATGAGTCTTCACACACACACACACACACATACTGATATCCCATTGGTCCTTCCCCACTACCAACACCAGTTCAGATCATTACACCTTGCACCTCAGGAGCAAATAAGGATTACCCACAACTCCTTGTTGTGGGTCTCATTGCTTAGTGCAGTGTGTGTGTCTTTGCTGAGGGGGTGGGAAAGACGGCTTTTCTTTGATTATCTCCCTGCAGTCTCTATGAGCCTTTATGGTCCAGGCACCACTTCATCAATCATCTGGCCCCCTGTCCTCTCATCTCCACCAAACCAGTAAAGTCCAGTAGCAGATGAGATAGAGACTACCGACAACCCAAATCTCCCCCCTTCGCCTTCTTGTTTCTGCCAGGTCTCATACTTTTATTTTTTTTTTTTATACAATTAAATATCTATTATCATGGTGGCAGACAGAAAGATAAACACTTCATCACTAAGTATGGATTTATTCTTTAAAATATTTATGAAAACAGAAATAATGGTAAAAAAAAAGAAAAAAAATGAAAAAGGTGATTTTATTCCTGGTCACATGACTTCTTTTATTTGTAGTCACACTTGCCATTATCAGGGTCTTATAGCATGTAAAGGTGATTTTTGTGTACATCTCAATCAATACAGTTTATCTTGTTAATAATTGAGATGAATATAAGACATTAAAATATTTTTTAAATAAAGTGTGCCATTTTAAACATTTTAGAGAAACCTTGTTATTAGCCTGTTATTGCATCATATACTGAAATTCAGTAGTGACCACATTTACAACGTATCACTTTATTTCATCATGCATTTATGCCACAATAGCCAGATCAAGTTATATATAGGGATCATGTTCAGCGTAGTTGTTAAGTACTGACACAACAGTTTGGAACTTCTTGTATAGTCTACGGCAGAATCAGGAGAATGCCATTCAGGTTGGAGTCAGGCTGCGCAAACATTAATTAGGCAATAGTCCCGACTGTGTAGACACATCCCAGGATTCTACGAAAGCAGCTGTGTATATTTGCAGAGGGGAATGGGTCCTGCATGAACATCTTTCGGAGGTGTGTGTCTTCACTTCCCCCCTACTTAAAAATGCATTGTTCAATATCACACAAAACCGATGCCTCACACACTACACATATGTCCTTTATATGTATACTTTTCACTTCTGTATTTTTGATGGACATTAATGAGCTGCAGCACTGATACTGTTATACAGTAGAGCTACAGTAATATACAATTATGAACTTAAGCCAATTGAGCATAATGAATTAAAACATAAAAACCTTCAGGAACATTTATTACAATAAGCAGCAGAGCAGTGTACTATGATTACTCATCCTACTTGTACAATGACCCAATAATACTATCCAGGCTGAAAACATGATAAGAGCTTTTCTCTCACCTAATCCTTTTTTTTTTCCTCTTCTCCTATATTGTATTCTCACTCAATGGTTCTATCTGAACCATCTACAATCATGTTTTCTGAGTACACTGTGGACAAGGGAACTCAGAAACACCTGTGATCTGGTGAAACCTTTTTGTGCTATGTGTGTGTGTGTGTGAAAGAGAGAGAGAGAGAGAGAGAGAGAGAGAGAGAGAGAGATTATATGTCCTGAGGACAGCAAAAAATATTGATGTCTCTCTGTGGCACCACCTAGGGGACCTAACAAAATTTTTCTCTTTCTTATTGAGTGGCATTACCAAAATACTGTATATTGTATTAGATAATATTATAATACATGCCAAATCCACAGTATGTAATTTTTATCTAACTATATGAAAAATCATAAGAATAAAATAGAGCCAAGATTTTTTTTTCAAAAGTATATGCCCAGTACTAAGATTTTAATGAAATTTTTATGATCAGGAACAAGTCAACACAAAAAGTAATTTTTGACGTAGCTGCCAAAAATACTTAAAAAAACACTAGATTCAACACCTGCTGCCCGTCCAGTAAGCAGCTGAGATGCCTTGGGGTTGCCCTCAGAATCTTGAACAGCATGTACAATGGTGAAGACAGACAATGGAGGCCGATACTGCACTTAAGAAATCTGGTTTGCCTTCAGGGATGTTTAGTATTCGACTGGTGAAGCATGGAAACTTAAGAGAAGAAAGGTATATCTCAGAGGCCAAAAGCACTCAAAATGAAGCCATTAAGTGTTGAGTATGATGCATGAGTATGATGTTATCTGAATGTCCAACACAATTCTCACCAGATAACCAAACTGGGCAGCCAAGGAAGAATTTATATGCCACAGACTTGGTCCATATTCTTGTGTGTGTAGAAGAGAGTGGATGCAATAGTACCATTAACACAGCCAGTCCACTTTGGTGACATTTTCACCAGAGGTCATGGGTCTCTGATCTGCTTTTCTAACCCATCTCTAACAAAAACACAAACATGCAAACAAACATGTTTGTTAATGTTGTGATTAAAACAACTTAATGCAATTAATTAAATAGATTAAGGATCCGTCATCAAATTCTCAGAACAAACTGTAGCTGAGGGCTAAACAGTAAAGACTACTTGACATCTGTCCTTTTAGCATGTTATGCAGTCTACATCATACTATTTTGTTTAGTATATTACTCTATTTGGAACGACCTGGTGGTCTATGCCAGAGGCAACAACACAGCATGGCCTGTGGCCATAAGCTTATTTACTGCTGAGATAGAAGGCATGAGATGTGGTAAAGATATCAAGCAGAATTTAACATGTTATTTGTGATGCTCCATAATATTCTAATTGAATTTTAGAATTTGCAAAATACACAGTTAGGTTGTGGGACTGATTTAAACAGTTTTCTACAATATTAGATTTAAAATACAGTGACAGTCTGATGGGTCTCTTTTAATGAATGGCACTGAGCTGCTGGAATTTCACTGTGAACAATGTTTTTATTTGTTTAGCACACTATCACACATTGAGTCACCTGCAGATGCTGTCCAGCATATTAGATCATACAGGCTCGGGGGAGGAAACTTCACTGCTGTTCATGTAACCATGAGACTTTTTTATTTTTACCAGATTCATTCTTAAAACATTACATTTCTATGTTTAAGAAAATATTATATTGGTATTATATACTATTCTTTTATACTATAAACTATATACTATATACTGTATAGTTAAGAAACTGCTATCAGAAAAATGTAAAACATCTGTAATAATTACGTAAGGGGCTCAAAACACACATGCACACACACTTTCAAGTGTTTCAATAGGCTTTTAGGCCTCTTGAGTTTGTGGCCTCCTGTGTGCGTGTTTGTCTGTAAATGGCAAAGGGGGAGCACCAGATATGGGGAGCCATTTATCCTGTTACAGATGGGAATTATTAATTTGTATCTGTTTTGCTTCAGCTGAGAGGAAGAGAAAGAAAAAAGAGAGAGGGGGAGTAAACGTGTCATTCTTTTCTGTTTTTTTTTGTGGAGCTTGAAGTCTCTGGGCTTCAGAGCCTAGACTGGTCCAGGGTCCTGAGTGTTAAATGTCAGGCCTTGTAGTGAGCTGTCAAAGAACAGAATAGGCCCAGCATGATTGATGACTGGAGGGCCTGAAACTCAAACCCCCCAACTGCAAATGCTACATTGCATTAGCCATCCAGCCGAACCCCCCTCACCACCACACACACTGCTGATAGTTTCCCACCTATACAAGGTCAGGCAGCACAGGCTGGCACCCAAAAGTATTGGCATCTCTGTAGGCCTCTGGACGGCCTGAGAGTGGGTCTTTACTCCACAGATGGAATAACAGCTCTCTCCTGACTCATTTCACACCATATAATTCCAGTGAAAAAGGAAGTGGGGCCTCCAATCCCCTTTTCACATTTCTATTTTTTCTTATTTTGACTGAAGCTGACCCCGGCTGATGCCTGGGTAGAAAAAGCCCACCAATCCAATCCTGGCATGAATGGTGGAGCAGAAAATATATAGGGTGCTGGGGGTTGTCCTGTGAATGCTCAAATCAGATCATGGGGAAGTGCTACAGATGGCAATGATGGGCAGAGTAGAGTGTAGGCTGTAGCCGAGATGGTTAGCAGGAGTCTCACAAAGGCATGCACATCCATATACACGGTGCCTGCAATTATACAAATGCTGCAAAAGCTCAATTCTGTATGCACAGTAGGCACGTTTGTTCTTTTAAAAAATCACTAAACAACCATTTTTTCTTCATTGTCTCACAGGAAACAACTGGTAAGATTTTAATCCAAAATTGGCATTTAGTTTCTCCTATATGGGAGGGCAGTTCCTAAATGAGAATGACTTAATTCAAATTAACAAGTTTGCAGAGGTTTTTTTGGATGAACTTGCAAAGCCTTATTCACAAAACTCATCTTTTTAAGTTCATGAAAAAAATCTTTGGTAAGGTGGAATAGTGAATTAAATGTAGTTATACTGACTTTCATGGATTTTTGCTCAACCAACACAACAAAACATGTCATTTAAACAACTTTTTTTTCAAGTTGGGTGTTTTACAGTGTATACTGTACATATAAATGTACATAGTAATGGATTCCATATTAATGCTCTATACTCTAGATGCTTGATAAATATGGATACTGACTACTGCAGATATTTAAACTCAACTTGGCATCACCAAAAATTACACAAGTTTATAACTGCTCAATGCATTATAATTATTAAATAGAAAGTGGAGTTTGGGAACAAACTTCATGTTGGCTTGACAAAGCTAGTTAAAAGGCAAAAAGGTTAAATGACTAAATGACTGGTTCTTCTTGAAGAAAGGGTTAATTTAATTAAAAAAAAGCAAAAATGTAAAGCAAACAAAAAATAAATAATATATACTTAAGGTCATCATAGTGATTATATATTTAAAAGGAAAGACAGATTAAACAGACAAATGAAAGATGAATGAGAGCTTTTAAGTGTGTATTTCCTTAAACATCATGATATTTACATTTACGGCATTTGGCAGACGATTTATTGATTTATACAACTGAGTAGCTGAGGGTTAAGAGCCTTGCTCAAGGGCCCAGCAGTGGCAGCTTGGCGGTACTAGGATTTGAACTCTCAACCTTCCAGTAGGAGTCCAACATCTTAACCACTGTGCTACCACTTCCCCTATGAAAACATGATATGATATGGTATGAAAAACTTTGTGGATCTAAGTTGGAAAATGTGTAAAAGTTTGGCAGATGTAGGTTAAAAGCCCTAGCAAAGTTTAGCTGGACTTGCAGTTGTGCTGTTGAAAAGGAATTTAGAGAAAATGGGAAAATGGATGGATAAAAAAATGACAAATGGATGAGTGTGGGACACTGTGGCTATGAATAAGTGGTTGACAGTGTGCCTTGAGGTGGTATATGCAAAACAGTGTCTGTCAGCCAAATATACAGATTACGGGTATGGTAGAAAATGAATGGGAATAAATGGAAAATAGAGAAATGAATACAAAAAGAGAGGGTTGATCAGTGTTATCAGTCTGAAACTCACAAGGATAATATACATTACCAGTCAATTACACGCACTGCACACTTTATTAGGTATACTATACTAATACTGGGTAGGGTCTCCCTTTGCTCTCAAAACAGCCTCAATTCTTTGTGGCATGAATTCCACAAGATGTTGGAAATATCCCTTTGAAATTCTGGTCCATGTTGAAAAGATTACATCACGCAATTCCTGTAGATTCTACCACATCCCAAAGGTGTTCTATTTGATTCAGATCTGATGACTGGGAAGGTCAGTGAAGTACATTGAACTCATTGTCATGTTAATGAAACCAGTTTGAGATGACTTTTGCTTTGTGACATGGCTGCTATCATGCTGGAAGAAGGTGATGGGTAAATTGTGGCCATGAAGGGATGCACATGATAAGCAACAATACTCAAATAGGCTGTGGCATTCAAGTGATGATTGATTGGTATTAATGGGCCCAATGTCTGCCAAGAAAACAGTCCCCACACCATTACAGCACCTCCACCAGCCTGGACTATTGACAGAAGGCAGGTTGGGTCCATAGATTCATGCTCGTGGTGTCAAATTTTGACCCTACAATCTGTGTGCCTCAGCAGAAATAGAGATTCTTCAGACCAGACTACATTTTTCCAGTCATCAACTGTCCAGTTTTGGTACGCCTGTGCCCACTGCAGCCTCAGCTTTCTGTTCTTGGCTGACAGAAGTGGAATCCAATGTAGTCATCTGCTGTTGTAGCCTATCCGCCTGAGATGCTTTTTGGCTCACCACAATTGTGGTTATCTGAGTTACTGTAGCCTTTCTGTCAGCTCGAACCAGTCTGAACATTCTCCATTGACCTCTCTCACCAAAAGGTGTTTCCACCTGCAGAACTGCTGCACCATTCTGTGTAAACTCTAGAGATTTTTGTCCCAGGAGATCAGTTATAGAAGTTATAGAAATACAGAAACCAGCCTGTCTGGCACCAACAATCATGCCTTGGTCAAAATCACTGAGATCACATTTTTCCCCCATTCTTGTGGTTGATGTGAACACTACCTGAAGTGGCTGGCCTTCATGATTTTATGCATTGCACTGCTGCTACACGATTGGCTGATTAGCAAATTGCGTGAATGAACAGGTGTACTAGTCTTCCTACCAAAGTGTTCGGTAAGTGTGTATTTGGGGGGTATTTATTTTTTGGTGTTTTGTGGCAGTTAGCAGGCATGGTGGTAGTGACATTGGCTGAAAGTTTATAATATGTAAAGGGTAAAATGTTAAAAACGTGGATACATGTTTAAATGCATTAAAATGCTAAAATATTCCTATGCTAACTCAGTTGGTTTCTAGGGTGTATCTACTTGGTTGCTATGAACAGTTAAGTGTGTAAAAAATGTGTTAAAAGCTAAAAGCTATGTTAAAGTGTTGAAATTTTAAAATGCCGGGTTTATTTATTTTTGGGTTTTGGCAATTAGCAGGCATAATGGTATTTATGCATGTGAGTGAATAGACAGAGGATCAATTTTGAGGATAAATGGCTGTGTCAAAGTGTAGGCCCCCACACCTGCACCGTGAGACTGGCCCTCTCTAGCCCTCCCTACTCTTAACTGGAAATAGTCAGTTTGTGTACTATTATTGGCTGCATATTACAAATTCTTGCAGCAGACTGAGGTTTGTCACTATAAACAAACACCTAAAACTCAGAAAATATTCACCAAATTGTTTACCTAATAACATTATTTGTGTAAAAAGACTTTGTTGACTGATTTGATGCTCAAAAATTGTAGATTGAGCGGGAACTCTTTGAATTATGGCTGTTTAAAAACACAGGAACATTAAGTAAAAGCAAAAGCTGATGGTGCCAGATTTTGAATGCAAGTGAATAGGACAGTTTTCTTGCCCTAGCGCCAAACTATATTTTGAAACTATTAGATATTTAGAAGTATTTGAAAGGGAGAGTAGCTCAACGCATTAAAGCTTGAATGGAGTTTCTAAGTGAAAGTAAGGATTTTAAAGGAAAATGTTTTGTTGAAACAGTGAATTCAGGCAGTTTACTCACACAGCTAGAGTGGAGTGGAGATGACATCGCCCACTCTAGCTTTTCCCCATTAAAATAAATGGGGGAAGAAAGAAGCATGGACAGAAAGAGAAGGATGTGTGCAATCTGTCTGTAATTGACATGACTGGTCCTGTTGTGCCCAGGTTTAACCATGTAAATTTTGATGCTTGTAATTGTAATGAATTGGAGCAGTTTAAATTTTTTCAATGTATTCCTATGTTTAAAAAAATAAAAAAAAATGCTGTTTGGAACATTTCTACATGGCAACTATAATTTTGATCCTTCTCAAAAGCACAAGCACTATTCCCATATAGTATCTACTTCATGGCTCTACGTCAAAAATTGCGATCCATGAAAAAACAAGAAATTTGCAGAGAAAATAAGAAGATTAAGAAGAACAGAGTGCATAATAAGTTGATAAGAAGAACAGACTCACAAAAACTCACAAAAAATAAATAATATACTGAAGATCTTCATAGTGTTTAAGCTTTAAAAAGACAGACAGACTAAATGGACAAATAAAGACTGTGGGTATTATGCATCAACTGATAGAGGGTGCACCTTTATTAAAGTACTTTTACAGCAACCAGAAGTAAGTAAGATGACTATACATCACTCCGCAAACCATCAAAAGCACTTCACCAGCCTTTCTTGGCTCTCTCTGGGTCCAACGGGCAAGCGCGATCTGGCTGAAAAGAGGTCTACTTTTATCTCATCTGAGATTGTAATGAGAGAAACGGTCACCTCTCCCAGTGGATGTCCCAGTGTGCTTCCCAGGTATATTTTTGGGTTTTTTTCTGTGCAAATTTATTTTCACTTTTAATGGTATGTGAAACAGCAGCTTTCAACTTGGCCAGACCTCTGTGAGTGATGAAGCCGAATGAACTTTGTCAGGAAGTGAATCCACAGACGGATCAACCTGCAAAATGCACATGAAGACAAATTATAACACGCTGCATCGTCATACATTAGCACCAAACACTGCGCAAGGCCAATAACTTCAAAGGCCGCATCCGCATTCACACAGATGCTTCAAAGGCTAGAGCTGCATTATTTTCCTGCTCACAACGAACTAAAAACAACTCCAAGACTGTACATCTAGGCAGGAAAAGATAGTGTTCACTATTGTGTTGTGTATTATGTATGTAAAAAGATGCAGTCACATGGTTCAATAACTTTACTTCTTTCTCTTTCTCCCTTTCTCCTCTTTTCATTCTTTGAACACTGGATCTCATTTCCCAACAATGCCCCCTAGAGGCACAGCACTCTAATATACTACATAATTTGCCTCTATTTTTGAATAAGGCACAACTGGCCATACTATCTGAAAATGCAACTTCTACAAAGAACTTTTAGCAAATGCAACTTGTATACAAAACTTATAGGATGTCTGCATTCTCACTGTACTTTTTTCAGTGATAGCTGCACACCCGAGGCAGAATACATCTATGCCTACGTGAACTCAGTATAGGAGCAGGCATAGATAAGACAGGAGCTAGATGATAGGCAACTTCAGGTAATGCCAATGCAGGTGACTCACTCATGTTGATTGGTTTGAGAGGAGCAAGATGCATGGCATTCCAGATCTTGCCATCATACAGCTGATAGGGAGCAGGTCCTCTTTGGTCAGTGGCTTGGAATGCACAGCAAAACTTGGCTTTACCCCTCTGCATAATCCCAGGTTTCTTGATGCGCACAAAGGATCCACACTTGAAGGCTAGATATTGTGCACCATGGCATTTGTTAGTGTAGAACTTGGTCTTTTCTTAGTACTTCCTCACCTTTTGTCTGAGGTCATCATCATATTTGGACGCCATAGGAAAACCTCTGATGTTCAACTTGGTGTTTAATGGATGCCCATGTAAGAGGTCAGCATTTGTTACTGCACAGCGAGTAGCTCGGAATGTCATAAGAAAGTCAGTGACATAGGACTTCCATTCATGTCCCACTATGTTAGCTCTTTGGACACAGTCTCTGAGGACTCTGTTCCACCTCTCAATTTCTCCGCTGCATTGTGGGTAGCAGAGTGAACTGTGGCAGTGTTTAACGTCTCGCACTTCTAGGAATGCTTTAAAGTCAGTTGAAACAAACAAAGGTCAGGTGACTTCTAAAGGGTTTCCTTTGCGGCTGAAGACTGTAGATAAAATCTTTATGACCATGGCAGAGGTCACCTCAGAGGTAAATGCAACCTCTGGCCACTTGCTATAATAGTCAATGAGGGTTACTGCAAATCTGCAGTCTTGTGGTGCAGAGTGAAATGCACCCACAACATCCCACGCAGCATAGGGAAATGAGACTGGGTGCAAAAGAGATGATCTGGTGATGCCTGTTTTGTTATGTTGGCAGCAATGTCTGAATAGCATCAGTAACCTCTGCATACATTCCAGGCCACCAGGAAAGTTCTCTGAGTCTGTGGTTGGTTCTCTCAATACCCTGACGGGCATCACATGCAAGCTGAATGAGTTTCAGTTATATTGCTGCTGGAACAACAACTCAGTGATTCCCATGAAGAATACAACCACCAAGGTCAGAAAGCTTCGTCCTAATTCTGTAGTAAGGCAAAAAAGGTGTGGGGTCAGTCAGGGCAGTACAGTACAGGGCAGTCCTTGCATGAACTCTCAAACTGCTCAGCAGTAACAGCTGAAAACCCAGTAGTCCAATTGGCCAATGTAACCATGTCCACATTCGCTTCCAGGTCATCCTTCACTGGGAGTGCTACTCGTCAAAGACAATCTGGAGTTACATTTGCATGCTGTTAGGATTTTGGGACTATATAGATTTTGATCATTAGATGGAAACATTCTGCCTTTGTGTTTTCTTTTTTCCTCACTTGCCTGTTAACCTTCATTATTGTTCTCACCTTCCCCTGATTTGCTAGACTATTTTTAACCTCCTTTCTCTTTATTCATTTCTGTGTCCTCGTATTTTCTCATGTGAGTACCTAGCCACTGCCTTTGTTACTAAGTGCGTAATCTTTTGCTGCCTGCCTCTTTTGACTTTTAGAATATTTTATGTTTTTTTTTCCTTTTTGGAATCTCTTGTTTTGTGTTGCCTTCTTGGAATCTTTTGTCATTTTTGGTGTCTCTGGTTCTATGCGAATTTTACCTTATTACATTTTGGACTTATCATTCATCTGTCTTATGATTTGATTTATTTTTGTATCTCTGCCCTTTTGGTGAATCTTTCTTAAGTAAAGATTTTTTTAATGTTTTGTTCCCCCATCTCAGTCTCTGGGAGCTTCTCTGCAATTCAGTCTAGCCTAGCTTGTTGAGCAGTGGTTTAGTTGTTGTGTCATCACCACCATGACCAGGGTTTGATTCCTGTCCAGGGTCACCACCCTTATAGATACCCTGCTTTGTACTGTATGGTGTAATTGAATACTGAGAGCCTAGCACACCATCTCACAATCCTCAATCCTGCTCTTCCAAGACCTTCGGTAGTAAGTAATATGGTGAGGGGGGCGGCTCTGTGGTCAGTTCTCAAAGTGAATCATTGTCCCCACAGTTAGGTGCACCAATGGTCAACTACCCAGACACAAGCTAGTGCCTCATACTTTCTTTTTCTGTCAGAAAGTGAACAGGATACAAAAGCAACAGTTTTCTCAGTGTCACCATGTAGTTGGGAAATCTCTGCTCCAAAGCCGTCACAGTCACAGGCATCTGTGGTCAAAATAGTTGGTAAAGCAGGATCAAATATTGTATGAACAGGACTAGAAGCTATAAGATGTCACTTGTGTGAAAGCCTCTTGAGCAGTGTCAGTCCAGTGAAATTCTGTGACTTGAGGAGGGCACGTAATGGCTCAATCATACTACCGCAATTTGGAATGAACTTTGCATACCATGTAGTCAAAATGTAGTCAATGCCCGAAGAGATTGAGCATTCTGAGGAGGAGGGCATCCTTGACTGTTGTAATATGATCTGGGTTTGGGCAAAGGCCAACAGCTGAGATCACATGTCCAAGAAAAAACAGTTCCGATTTCCTAAACTGGCATTTCCTTCTATACGGCTTCAGACCACAGTCATGTAGTCTGTGCAGCACAGCTATGAGACAATGCTCATGCATTTCTAGAGTCTCAATGCAGACAATGATGTTATCGCAGTATCACTGGACACCATGCAGACCTGCTAGTATCTGACACATCATTCTTTGAAATGCACTTGGGGCTGATGCCAGTCCATATGGAACCTTGGTAAAATGAAAGAGACCCTCATGAGTGACAAATGCTGTGAGAACCCTGGTATCAGCGTGCAAGGTTACTTGAGAGTAAGCATTCTGGTGATCAAAAGACTGTGGCCTTAAGACTACATGCATTGACAGACTACATGCATGGAAGACTTCTTCAATGTGTGGTAGTGGATGTGACTCAACAATAATGGCTTTGTTCATTTGCCTAAGGCCATTGCATAACCTTATACATGCATCCTTTTTCTTTAGTGCCAGTATATGATGAACAGTCGGTTCTTTATATCATGCCTTCGTTTACCAGCCTGTGCAGTTCCTGGGAGACAGCATCACAAATTGCAATGGCAGATGCCACAACTTTTGCTGAGTAGGTTGAATTTCAGGCAGCACTTTTACTTTATGGGTGAATCCAGCTGTCACTCCCAACCCGTGTGGGTTATGTAGTGCATTGGTCACTGTGCTGTCTTGTACTTGCACAGATGAAGTACCTAATGGTAGAACTCTGCCATTCTTGATGACCAACTTCAGCCCAGCAACAAGGTCCATGTCAAGAATAGCAGAGGCAGATGGTACAATGTAGAAATCAGCACAGAAAGAGTCTCTTTCATGTGAAACATTCACAGTCTTATGCACCCCCGAACAGCTATTGGGTCTTTAGTGTAGGCCAAGAGCTGCGTTTTAGGCTTAGACAGATCAGTGCCACTGAAATGTTCATTGTACATGCTCTCTGGGAGTATGGAAACAGGTGAACCAGTATCAAATAGCAGGTGTGTATTGAATATGTGGCCTCTCGCATGCTGCAGTGTGACATTGCATGCTAAGCAACTCTTGCTTGGGTGGTTTTCATGAACATGCAAAACTAACAGTAGTGACTTCTCTCACATTGCCTGTCTGTGCAGCACTCCTGCAAACCTTTGCAAAATGTTCCCGCTTACTGAACTTTCTGCATATAGCGAAACTTAGCTTGACACTTACGGAAGTCAGCAAGGTGAGAATCTGTACCGCACCAACAGCATGCCTTCTTTCAGAGTTTTCTGTGTCACTTGGTTTTGCATAAACATGGGGAGTTTCCCATTTCCCGAAGTGCCGACATCCACAGAATGAAGTAGTGCCATGAATTGCCCCAACAATATTGTCAAAACTGTTTGTAATCTCTTTTAGCATTTTCAATTTGCGTGGCAATAACTACAGCTTTTTCCAGTGTCAAGCCCATTTCTAAAAGTAAACATTATCTTATGTGTGCATAGTTCATCTTTTCTACTAACCAGTCTCTGAGCATGTCATCTGCCAGTGCACCAAAATCACATGAAATGCAGAGCTCATGCAGTGCAACTATGTATTGACCTGCTGACTCACCTGTTCACTGTGCATGCTGATGAAACCTTTGTTCCTTTCTGCCACAACGTTAAGTTTTGGCATAAAAAAAAACTTTTTAAATGCTTCTAGAACAGCTGTATAAGTGTCGGTGTCCACTGGTAGAGTGTAGAAAATCCGCTGTACTTCAGTACCGACGGAGTGAATTAGCAGGGCATATTTCCTTTTGTCCAGCATGTCATCTGCCGTGAGCGCCACTACATAGTTGTCAAACATGTGAATCCATGTTTCAAAAGGCATGCTGGGCATACCTGGGCTTTGCAAGGAATTGAAGGAAGTGGCATTCTTCCAAGTAAAGCCATCCTCGTCGCCAACATGTTATTGTATTATGGATGTAAAGAGACGCAGTCACACACATATGGTTCAGTAACTTTACTTCTTTTCTCTTTCTCCTCTTCTCATTCTTTGAACACTGGGATCTCATTTCCCAACAATGCCCCCTAGAGGCATAGCACTCTAATATACCACATAATGTTTCTTTCGAAGTTTTACTGTGTTGAGTAATTTGAAGGCGCAAATTGTTCGTTAAATAAGCATTCTTTTAAACAAAGGGACTCTCCTTCCTTCTCTCTTTGATCTCTCTCTTCTTTGCATGTGATCTCACTCTGTGCTTACTAACACAGTCAGTCAGTCAGTGATCTCATTTTATGTCGAGAAAAAATAAGTTCCAAACTCCGTAGCACTATTTCCATTAGCGCTTTGGAACTTATTTTGTCAGTGGAAATATTTTATAGTTTCTATCGCTGGCCATCCACCACGCGCAAGTCTTTTAAAGTCCCCGCCATATTTCTATTCCCTATTGTTCTCACTGTTTCACAGAGCAGGGCGCGCGGCCACATCTCACGCGGTTCGTGGTTATTCATTTTACAAGCTCAACGCGAACGCGCGCAGGGACACCCGAGCTCTAGAGCATAGCGCGCGTCCACACACACACACACACACACGCAGACGCGTGCGCACTCTCTTTCCCTCACACACGCGCACACATTTCTTTCCTCTCTCTAGCACACACACACACACACACACACAACTCTTCTTTGTCCATATATAGAATTAGGTTCATAGTTAATAGGTAAGTGTCTATTCTTTTCTACTTCAATAAATGCTATATTAGTGAAACATCTTATTGTTGTGGTTATTACTTTGATACTGCAAGAAACCAAACTAATCAGAACTAAGCCTTCAGAGATCAAGTCACTGATTATTATTTTTCTCATCTGCAGTTGGGGTTTTAATATTTTTCACTTATTTAAAGGTTGGTAATTTTAATTCTAATAAAATGATAAAATAAAAAAAAAGGGGATCTTCTATGAGACAGATTAACTAATGAGACTGATTTAATGAGACTGATCATATTATGAGACTGATTAATTAAATTTACAGTGAAGCACCTATATTGCTAGTATGTACCTTGCATTTCCAGTGCTTCCTGTATAAACAGCACCATTTCCCTTACAAGATGAATAAGGATTTTAAAGTGTGCATTTCTTTAAAAGAATATGATCAGAAGACGAACACAAACCTTGGCCTATAATGTGTCATATAATGTATAGGTTTTGTGGATGAAGGGTTAAAAGCCCTAGCAGGAGATAAAGCCCTAGCAAGAGAAAAAGTCCAAAATTATGCTGGAATTGCAATTGTGCTAGTAAAATGGAATTTGGACTAAATGGAGAAATGGACGTACGGAAAAAAAAAAAAAAAAAAAAAAAAAAACAGAAAATGGACAATATCGGTATGAATAAGTACACGCAAAACAGTGTCTGTCAGCCAAACAAAAATGAATGGGAGTACAAGGGAAAATATAGAGATGGATACAAAGAGAGGGCTGATCAGTCTGAAACTAAGAAGGATAATTTAAATTAGGTGTTAGGGGCAATTATATTGGGGGTATTTATTTTTGGGGTCTTGTGGCAGTTAGCATGCATAGTGGGAGCAGCATTGGCTAAAAGTCTGTAATATGTAAAAGGTAAAATGTTAAAAAGGTTGATACATGTTTAAAGGTTAAAACATTAAAATGCTAAAGGGTTTATGTACTTGGTTGATTGTGGTTAAGTGTGTAAAGGTTGAAAGGCTAAAGACTACGTTAAAGTGTTAAAGGGTTAAAAGACTGGGTTAATTTATTTTTGGGTTTTGTGGCAATTAGAAGGCATAGTGGTATTTATGCATGTGAGTAAATAAACCGAGGATTACTTTTGAGGATAAATGCCCATCTGTGTCAAAGTGCAGACACACCTGCGTCGTGTCTGTGTGTGTGTATGTGTGTGTGTGAGATTGGCCCTCTCTGACATTCTGGAACACGTAACTGACAAACAGTCCTTTTTATACTTTTAATGGGTGTCTATTACTAAATTCAAACAGAAGACTGAGTTCTCTCACTCCAAACAAGCACTCAAAACTCAGGAAATAGTCACCAAATCACTTAAAAATGACATGGTTAGTGTAAGGAGACTTTCCTGATCGATTTGATATAAAAAATGTAACCTGAGCAGGAATTGCTTGAGATATGGCTGTTTAAAACACATGAACATTTAGTAAAAGCCAAAGCTGATAGCACCAGATTTTGTATGGAAGTGAATGGAGCTTCAAGGTGAAAGTATATGAATTTTAGACAAAAATGTTTTGGTGAAACAGTGAATTCAGACAATTAACTCTCAAAGCTAGAGTGATGATTACATCACCCACTCTAGCTGAGTGTGATCTGTATGCAATTTGGTTTGATGGGTCCTGGTATAGCAAGGTTTGACCTTGTGAATTTTGGTGGTTGTAGCTTGAGAACTGAATGAATTAGAACAGTTTTACAATCCCATTCAAGTGAATGGGGGAAAAAAGTATAAAAAAAGAGGGATAAACGATGAGTGGAAGGTCAGATCCCTTAGAAAAGCACAAGCACAACTCGTAGATATAAGTCCGATAATGTGTGAAAGTTTGGAGGATGTAGGAGGAGATAGAGTCAAAAATTTTGCTGGAATAATAACTAGATAGTGCAGTTGCTACAGAAACTGTGAGTGTGTTGCGATGCACATCTTCAGTGTTGGTCAACTGTTACACCTACAGAAACAAACACACATCATAAATTGTCACTTATATTTTTAATATTTGTGTTTGTGTATTTATATTTGGGGTTGGGGCTTTTCCAATTTGCATGTGTTTTTTAAGGCTTTTGGGGGCAATTAGCAGTCGGGAGGGTATTTATATTTTGGTTTATGGCAATTAGAGGTCACACAGACAATTATATTCGGGTTTGAGACAATTGCAATTTACATGTGTATTTATTTTAGGCTTTTGGGGAAATTAGCAGTAAGGAGGGTATTTATATTTTGGTTTTGGGAAATTACAGGTCACAGGGGTATTTACTTTTTTGGTGCTGGGGCAATTCACAGGCAGAGGTCACACAGGCATTTATTTTTGGAATTTGCAGCAATTAGCAGTCAGGGTGGTATTTAAATTTCCATTTGGGGCAATTAGAGGTTATGGAGTCAGAGCATTAATTTTTTTGGTTTGGGCAATTTAGCATTCAGTGGTATATTTATTTTGGGTTTTGGATGTATTTAGCAATCTAGTGTAGTATTTATGGGTGTAGGGGCATTGTCAGTTATGAGGGCATTTATCTTTGGGCTTTGGGGTAATTAAACGTCAAGGAGATATTTATTTTTGGGTTTGGGGCAAAAAGCAGTCAGTTGGTATTTAAAATTGTTTTTTAAAGTTTTTGGGCAATTAACAGGCAGAGTGATACTTATTTCTAGGTTTAGGGTTTTGCAGTTCACAAGTGTATTTATATGTGGCTTTTGGGGCATTTAACAGTCATGATGTTATTTATTTTTGGATTTTGGGGAAATTAGTAGCAGACAGGGTGGTATTTATTTTTACGTGTGAGGCAATTAGAGATCATGTGGGCATTAATTTTTTGGGTTCAGGGTATTAAGCATTGAGGGGTATATTTATTTTGGGGTTTGGGTGTATTTAGCAGTCATGGGGGATTTCTGGGTTTGGTGCAATTATCAGTCAGGGAGTAATTGTATTTGAGCTTTGGGGCAATTAAATGTTGGAGGGAGGTATTTTTGGGTTTTATTGCGGTTAACAGGCATAGTGGTATTTATGCATGTGAATAAATACATAGTGGATTACTTTTGGGGAGAAAGGCCTGTCTGTGTGCAGGCCCACACACCTGCGCCCCGTGTGTGTGTGTGTGTGTGTGTGTATGAGACTGGACATTCTGGAACTGAAATGAATGGAGCTGTTTACTGTCCCTAGTGCCAAACAAACACTCATGACTTGAAAAATATAGTTTGAAACAATTAGATATTTAGAGCTTTTTGAAAGGGGGGATATCTCAACAATTTATAGCTTGAATGGAGTTTCTAGGTGGAAGCGTAAGGATTTTAAGGATTAAAATGTTTTGTTGAAACAGTGAATTCAGACAGTTTACTCTTAGAGCTGTTTAATGGAGCTGTTCTCCATTAAAATGAATTGGGAAAGAAGGAAGGATGGATAGAAAGGGAAGGATGAGTGCGATCTGTCTGTAATTTGACCTGATGGGTCTTGGTGTATCCAGGTTTGACCATGTGAATTCTGGTGGTTGTAGCCTGAGAACTGAACTAATTAGAGCAGTTTAACCCTCCTGTTACGTGCAAATTTCAGCACTGACTTTAATGTGTGGGGTCATATCGACACCAAATATTTTAATATATGATAAACTACTCAAATTCAAAATGTTATTTGTTTTTATTTCTTGTTTACTCACACTGTCCTTTCTGACCAATTTTTTAAATAAAATATTAGGACAAAACATGGCTTTTACCATTTTATTTGCATATTTAATTAAATTAATTGTCTACATAGAAAAATGACATATTACACCTGCAAAATCATAACTGAGTACAAAATTAATGAACATTTTTTTGAGCTTTTTGTATTCTCAGTGTGTTATATTAATTAATATTTGTTAAGTCTTGAAGAACATGAAGTTACCAGATATTTAGGAAAATAATAACATTTATTACATTTGGGGCCAGTTTTACCAGTCAAAACAGGAACTACAGGAACAATGCATATATATATATATATATACACACACACATAAATATATAAATGTATAAATATATACATGCCAGGAGACATGGGAAAAGAATATGAATATGAAAAAACTAAAAACATCAATTATATTTTCTTGATGACTATTTTAGGTGTGTAAATTTATATTTATTACCTCTGAGGGATGCTTTTTGATTCATGTTTGTAAAAATGTGTGGACTGTGTTTGCAAATTATTTTGTTGTCACAAATATTAGTTTTCTTCCTTACTAAAAAATTAAGTTTTCAGATATATTAAACACTGTAAAGGACATTTTTGGCCTTCATATAATATTGAAATAAAAAAAGCTCAGGTTTGTCAAATAAGGTATAAATGATATTTACTTAATAAGTTGGCAATATCATGAGAGAGAGTCAACAGGAAAACGTAAAACAGAACAGAAAAATAATTTGCATATAAAGTTTTATGTTTTTTCACAAAAAGTTTGGGGTCAAAATGACCCCAGACATCACCGATTGGGTCAAATGTGTACAGGCATTTCAAAAACTCTGTAACACAAGATGTGCTTGTTTATGAATTCATCTAATAAATTCAGCAAAAATCAGAAAGATTCAAGATTTAAAAATATGATTAGCACATTTTTCAGAGATGTCGAAGTGGTTTTGGGGTCAGTTTGACACCAGACATTACAGTAGGGTTAAAGAAAATTCAGTGTATTCCTATTAAAAAAAATGCTGTTCAGAACATTCCCACGCAGCAACCGCAGTTCCAATCCAAAGCACAACCATGCTAGTCCTGTATAGGATCTATAATCCTGCCGAATGTTGAGTGCAAACTTCATGTTGGCTTGACAAAGCCAGTTAAAAGGCTAAAAAGCAAACAAAAAATACATAATATATATGTTAAAGTTCTTCATAGTGATTATGAGTATGTTTGTGAATAAATTACTGTGGATGAATGGACAGATAAAAAAAAGTGAAACATCCTGTGGTTGCAAGATTGTGTGTGATTGATTTATTGTTTCCTAGATAGATATTGTATGGGTGGTTGCTAGGCAGTTGGAAGAATATGAATGGTAGTCTATGAGAGGAATGAGAGATGAATAAACAACAAATAGCAGGTAAAGGCTAACAGTTTATAATATGTAAAGGTTAGAATATTTCATAAAAGCCAAAGCTGATAGTACCAAATTTTGTGAATGGGACTGTTGACTTTCCCTAGTGCCAAACAAATGCTCATAACTCAAACACTTAAATATTTAAGGGTGAAAGTATAAGGATTTTAGAGGCAAAAGTTGTGCTGAAACAGTGAATTCAGACAATTCACACTCAAATTTAGAGTGGCTATGACATCACCCAGTCTAGTTGTCCTCTATTAAAATGAATGAGGAAGAAAAAAGGATGAATAGAAAGAGAAGGACAAGTACAATTTGGTGTACCCAGGTTTGACCCTGTGAATTTTAGTGGTTACACCTTGAGAAATAAACAAATTAGAGCAATTTAAAAAATCCCATTCAAGGGAATAAGACAAAAAGAGATTAAGCACAAGCAACTTAAGTGGATAATGTCTGAAAGTTTGGTGGCTGTAGAGTAAAAGCCCTAGGTGGAAATAGAGTGAAATTTTGCTGTAATAATAATAATAATAGTAAATTGATAGGAAAAACAAAATTTGGTTTTGTCAAGCCAACATAACTAGATGGCTTGACAGAGCCTGCTAAACATGCTAAAAGTGTTAAAAAATATTACACTGTTTTGTTGTTATTGATTTCAAAATGTTAAACATGTGTAACAGCTAAATATGTAAAGGTTAAGAGGCTAGAAGTTTATAATATGTAAAGAGCAAAATGGTAAATATGCTAAAAATTGCTTAAAGTTTTGCTAGGTGTTTGTTATGCTAACCAGTTGGTTGCTAGGGTATTGCTACTTTGTTGCTATGAACAATTAAGCGTGTAAAGGTTAAAAGGCTACAGGCTATGTTAAAACATTAAAATGAAGCTAGCATATACAAGTTGGTTGCTAGGGTGGTGCTATGCTAACCCAGTTGGTTGGTATGGTGTTGCTAAGTGGTTGCTACACTAACATAGTTGGTGTCTAGGGTGCTGCTAGGTCCTTGCTATGCTAACCATTTTGGTTGGTAGAGTGTTTCTAAGTGGTTGCTGTGCTATCTCAGCTGGTTGCTATGGTGTTGCTAGGTGACTGTTATGGGGTCCCAGGTGATTGCTATGGTGTTTCTAGGAGGTTTCAACATGATCCCAGGTGGCTGCAAGTGTGTAGCTAGTCAGCTGCTGAGGAAACTCAGCTGGTTGCGAGGGTGCTACTAGGTGGCTGTTATGGGGTCCCAGGTCCCAGAAGAAGAAGAAGTAGAAGAAGCCAACATAACTAGAAAGTGAAGTTTGAGAACAAACTTCATGTTGGCTTGACAAATCCAGTTAAAATGCTAAAATGGCTAAAACTGTTTGTTCTTGTTAAAGACATAATTAATTTTTTTTAAAAAAAGTTGAAAAATGTAAAGCAAACAAAAAATAAATGGAAAAAACTTTATAGTGATTAAGCTTTAAAAGGATGGTCAGATTAAATGGACAAATAATAGACTGTAGGTACCATGCATCACAGATAGGGGACGCACCTTTCTTAAAGCACTTTTACAGCAACCAGTACTGCGTAAGATCTCCTGAGCCATCAAAAGGACTTCAATAGCCTTTGTTGGTGCTTTCTGGGTCCAACCGGCAACCTGGCTGAAAAGAGGAGGCCTATGTTTCTCTCATCTGAGATCATAATGAGAGAAATGCTCACCTCTCCCAATGGCATAAAATCAACCAGTGCTACCCAGTAGCATCACATATGTTTTTGTCTTTCATTTTTTCCATTCAGGATTACTTTTAAGGGTAAGCAAAACAGCTGTTTTCAACTTCGTTGGATGGCTGGGCCTCTGCAAGTTATGAAGTCAACTGAACTTTGTCAGGAAGTGAATCCACAGACAGATCAACCTGCAAAATGCACGTGAAGTCAAACATGCTGTATGCTCCTTCAAAGGCTGCATCGCCGCTCATTCACACAGATGCTTCAAAGGCTTGAGTCACATTATTCTCATGCTCGCTACGAACTAAAAACAACTCCAAGTAAGACTGTACAGTACTGTGCAAAAGTCTTAGACACCCTATATTTTTTGGTACAAACTTTTTTATAGATTTTTATTTTATGACTTCTACATTATCGAGTACAAAAACATTTTAGTTTTCCAAACGTTAGTTTTCCAGCACAAAATTAAATGTTACAGACCAATGTTTGTATGGCAGTAAAGAAAGCAGAATATTACATAAGAGACACTTTTCAGACAAAAATACATAATGAAGGCTGCTGGGTTGAAAAGGTAGAAGAAAAGGTTTTACTGTGTTGAATAATTTGAAGCTGCAAACTGTTAATTAAAATAAATCTTTTATAATATAATCTTTTAAACAAAGGGAACCACTTTGATCTCTCTCTTATATTTGCATGTGATCTCACTCTGTGCTTACTAACATGGTTTACTTAGTCAGTGATCTCTGGTTGTGTTGAGGAAAAGTAAGATCCAAACTCTGTAGCATTATTGCACTTTGGAAGTCTTTTAAATTCCCTATTCTCCTTGTTTCACATAAAAGGATGTGCAACCACATATCTCACATCTCTCTCTTTCCCTCAAACACATACATATGCATACTTTTCTTACCTCTGTCTAACACACACACGTAACTATTCTTTGTCTGTCCCTATTTAGAATTAGGTTCACAGTTGATTGGTGTTTATTATTTTCTATTTCAATAAATGCTATATTATTGAACATCTTATTGCCTTGTTGTGGTTATTCCTTTGATACTGCAAGAAGCCAAACTATTCAGAACTAAGCCTTCAGAAACCAGAATCAGAAGTCACTGATTATTATTGTTCTCATCTAAAATTGGGGTTTTAATAATTTTTACTTATTTAACTGTTGGTAATTTTAAATTATAATAAAATTGTAAACTCAAACAGGGAATATTCTATGACTGATTAACTAATATGACTGATTTAATGAGACTGATCATTTTATGAGACCGATTAATTAAATTTACAGTGAAGCACCTATATTGCTGGTATGTACCTTGCATTCCCAGGGCTTCCTGTAAAAATGATACCATTTCCCCCACAAGACAAATGAGGGCTTTAAAGTGTGCATTTCTTTAAACAAACACAATCAGGATGTGAAGACAGACCTTGTGGATATAAATCAGATAATGTGTAAAAGTTTGGTGGATGTTAAAAGTCCTAGGAGGAGAAATTCGAAATTTAGCTGGAATTTCCATTGTGTTTTTGAAAAGGAATTTGGAGCAACGCTGTCTGTAGGCCAAACAAAGAGGGATAACCAAACTAAGAAGGATAATTTAAGTTAGTAGTCAGGGCAAACAGATTTGGGGGGGTATTTATTTTGGGGGTTTTGTGGCAGGCATAGTGGTAGCGGCATAGGCTAAAAGTTTAAAATGTAATTAGTTAATGGTTAATATTTACATTTACTGCATTTGGCAGATGCCCTTATCCAGAGCGACTAACAGAAGTGCTTTGAAGTCTATCAATAAATACATCTTGATACTGGTTCACTAATTCATGGACTAAGAGTAATATCAGTCTAAAATCCCTGTTGGGGAGGTAATATAGTATGAAAAGCACACAGACAGCACCTTATTTATTTATTTATTAGCAAAGTGTTATTTTAAGTACTCCATGAAGAGGTAGGTCTTTAGTTGTCTTTTGAAGACAGCCAGTGACTCAGCTGTTCGGACATCTAGGGGTAGTGCAGGGTGTGATAAGTGCTGTAAGGTAGGTGGGTGCTGGTCCATTTTTGGCTTTGTAGGCAAACATCAGTGTTTTAAATCTGATTCAGGCAGTTACAGGGAGCCAATGGAGGGACCGTAACAATGGAGGGGTGTGGGAGAACTTGGAAAATTCGAAAAAACGTCATGCAGTTGCAAAGCTCAAATGGCATGCAGAGGCAGACCTGCCAAGAGCGAGTTGCAGTAGTCCTGTCTTGAAATGACAAGGAACTGAACAAACACCTGAGTGGCCTGTGTAGACAGAAATGGAATCCTTGTGATGTTGTAAAGGAGAAATCAGCATGGTCATGGCAGATTAGCAATGGGAGAGGAGAAGGATCCCATTAGCAATGTAAGAGGAGAAGGATCCAGTTGATTGTCCATGGTTACTCCAAGGTTTCGTGCAGTGACAGAAAGTGAGATCTAAGAGTTGTCACAAGAGATCACAAGATCCGGATATGGGTGTGCATCACCTGGGATGAACAGCAGTTCAGTTTTACTGGGATTAAGATTCAGCCGATGAGACGTCTGCCAGACATGCTGAGATCTGTGCAGAAACATGAGTGTCTGAGGGAGGAAAGTTGAGGTAGGTTGAGTGTCATCTGTATAGCAGTGTTATGAAAACCTATGTGAGGATATGACCTCACCAAGAGATCAAGTATAGAGAGAGAACAGAAAAGGACCTAGTATTGAGCCTTGTTGGACACCAGTGGAGAGTCTGCATGGAGCACATGTGGATCCCCTCCATGTCACTTGATATAACTGACTCTCCATGTAGGAAGCAAACCATTGCCATGCTGTGCCAAAAATTCCAAGACTCATGAGGATGGAAAAGAGAGTTTTTTAGTTTACTGTGTCGAATGCTCCTGAAAGGTCAAGGAGGATGAAGACTGATGACAGTTTGGCTGATCTAGTGGCATGGAGCCACTAGTGCTGGCCACAAGGACAGTTTCTATGGAATAGGCTACTTCGGACCCAGACTGGTTAAGATATTGGAGATTTTTCTGTGAGAGATAGAGAGACTATTGAATGTAGATGGTGCGTTCAAGGATTTTAGAAAAAAAAAAGAGAAATGATACCAGACCAAGCAAAGCAAGCAAATAGTGACGCTCCTCATATTACATTATCTGTCATTCACTGAAGACCCACTGATGCTATCGGTGCTCTGAAAACCATGCTTTGCTCCTGAGATCAAAGGCTTCCTATTCAAACCTCAACACACCGATTATGCCATATTTTCATTGCCACAAGTGGTATTTAGTCTTCATTAAGGAGCCTCCAAAAAAGCTTGTGTACAAATTAAGGCACTGAGAGCACCCTAGATAAATGAGGTCTCTTTCCTGCTTTCATTATTTTAAGAATGACAGTCTTTGTACCGTTTTCTGTCCCTGGAGTTTCACTCACCTACATTAAAAGGGCTGTTTTGTATCTTGGGCAGCTAAGTGGGCAGAGATTTGGAACAGAGCGGCACCCAGCAATCTCAGCTGAGGTGCTTTTTCCTTGCCAGTGCAAGCAAAGCTGACAAAAAAGTTAAGCTAAATACCATGCCATGCTCTGTTAACTTTATGTGATTAAGAACGATTGAGTTCTTGACTCGCCACACAAAGAGGATCAAAGAGCATGGAATGCCTGTGAGAGCACCTCTCCTCTGTCCAAGAAGGCTCTATTTCCCCATTTCCTTTTGTATCTAATACACGCAGAATCATCAACACACTCTCCTGCAATGCCTTGTCATGTGGAATGAATGTATTTGTGAGACATATTTAAACATAACTTGTAATTTATAGAGTGGAATGAAGAAGTTGATTTCTGAGCCATGTAATGTATATAAAATGTAATGTAAAAACACTAAGTTTTGAATTTTTTTTTTTTTCAACCCTGACAGGAAAACAATTTCTTTGCTATTTTTTTATTAATGAATTTTGCCCTCATCATACAGCAATGGCAATCTATTCTGATGGTTGATATCTTCTCCCGGATTTCTAGTATATACAGTCTCCTCCAAAGTATTGGAATGGCAAGGCCAATTATTTATTTTTGCTATAACTGAAGACATTTGGGTTTGAGATCAAAAGATGAATATAAGATGATAGACCAGAATTTCAGCATTCATTTCCAGATATTTATTGATCACTTGAAAAATGATGTGTTAAACATCTTAGAACATGGCACTTTTTGTTTAAACTCATCATTTTTCAAGTGATCAATAATATTGGAACTTGTGACTGAAAGCTGTTTCTTGTTGCCCTGGTGTGCTCTGTTAGTGTAATTGTTTCAATGTTTAATTAATACTTAATTTCTTTGGAAGCAGAAATATACAGGCCATACCACAAGATGCAAACCACTCATGAGCAGTAAGAACTGGAAGGCCAGATTGGAATTTGCAAAGAAATAGAGAGATGAGCCACAAAAGTTCTGGAACCAAGATTAACCTCTACCAAAGTGATGGAAAGACCAAAGTGTGGAGAAAGAAAGGCTTTGCTTATGATCCAAAACATATAAGCTCATTGGTCCAGCACAGTGGAGGTAATATCATGGCTTGAGCTTGCATGCCTGCTTCTGGAATGGGCTCACTAATCTTTATTTATGATGTGACTCATGATGTCAGCAGCAGAATTAATTCAGAAGTCTACAGAAACAGTCTGTCTGCCAATTTACAGAGAACTGCATCCAATCTAATTGAGAAGATCTTCATTATGAAGCAAGACAATGACTGACCCAAAACACACTGCCAACACAATAAAGGACTTTGTCAGGGGAAAAAAGTGGAAAGTTTTAGACTGGCCAAGTCAATCACCAGCTTTTAATCCAAATGAGCATGCATTTCAACTCTGGAAGAGGAGACTGAAAGGAGAAATCCATCCAAAACAACAACAACTGACTGAAGCTGTGGTAAAAGCCTGGAAAAGCATCACAAAAAAAGAATACAACAGTTTGGTGATGTCAGTGGGTCGCTGGCTTGATGCAGTTCTTGCAAGCAAGGGATATGCAACCAAATATGAAGTGCTGTTTGCTTTAATTAACTTTACCACTACCTATAATTCTCACCTAAAAATTGGGTGGTCTGTCACCAAAGATGCCATATTCTAAGCTGTTTAACACATCTAGCAAATATCAGGAAATGAAAGCTGAAATTCTGATCTATCGTCACATATTCATCTTTTGATCTCAAACCCAAATGTCTTTAGTGTATAGCAAAAACAAAAGAAAGGCCTTGCCATTCCAATACTTTTGGAGAGACTGCATTTATACAATAACTAACAATTATAACATGGAAATTGTACATTATTTATTAATTGAGTTATTATGTATTGCAGTGAACATGCTTACTGAATGCAAAACCTTTTTCGAAACAGAAACTTCTTTTTAAAAATGTACTTTAAGAGTTGCAAAGTTGTAGGTCTGCCTTCTTAGCTTTTCTTCACAGGGCAACATCACAAGGCCTTTATCTGCCTTTCCAACTTGGAACAGCTGAAACAGGAAAGGAGGATGTGCATACTTTTTCAAAGCAGGAATATTGGGGGAGGCACTTGAAAAGAATGGACGCAGATGGATGGCTGCAAATGTTTGTTTGCACGCAGCCCACCGGTGTCCAACTTCCTCACATTCAAACTCTGTACTCCGCACTTCGTTTGGATTTAAAGCTGCAGCAGGATGATGATGGCTATAAGCATATAGCGAGTTGAGATGATTCGGCAGTCAAAATAACAATGCCATTTTGTATATACTTTTAAACATACGATTTAAACACTTTCTATAAATTCATAAAGCCATATGCTTAAAACTATTTGAAAAAAGCATGACAAACATAGCATTTTTTAACCAAAAAATCTTTAAAAATGCTTTACAAAGAAATAATAAGAAATAATAAGCACAGATATATTGATTTATGAATACAGGCTTCATAAAAAGTATTATGAAATACACTTCATTTAAGCTATAAGTTTTGCCCATTAGAACTCTGATTGTTACAGCACATTCCTTAATATTTAAGGCTATTTGTTCTAGTGCAGCTTGGCATAGAACTAGGAGGTCTGTTTTGACACCCAAGCCAAGGTGGTCTGTGCCAGTGAGAGGCCACATAGGGAGAAAAGAAGGGGCCAAAGAAAGAAGCAGGCAAACATAGAGGACATTACAAGCTGGAACAGGTTCATTTTCCACTTATCTCAAGGTGCCTCAATGTCAACAATACTCTCTCAGCCTCGGAGTGCCAGTGTAAAAGGAAAAGAAAGTGTTTACAATTTGAGGAGGTCAAGGACTTGAGAACAGATAACTATTAACAGAACATGCCTGTCTTGGCCTTTTCACAGGAGAGGGGAACTTCACTGACATCTGAGTTTGTTGTTGTAAATTGCATTATATTTACAAGTGCAGTTTATATAATGCTAATAAAAGCACAGAATGGATGCTGGTTCATGAGTCACATCATTGCATATATCATATGGGCTCTTTAAAGTTTACAACTTTACAACTTTAAAACACTCGCACCATTAACGTACACCAGAGCAAGTAATTGGTCTACTGGCCAAATTGGTTCGAGCAGCAAGGAAGGATATAGTACCTCATATAGTACCAAAGCACTCTTTACAACTGTGGTGAGCAGAAAAGCGTGTCAGCATGCAGAAAACATTGAACCCTGTGGTTGATGGGCTACAATAACCTCAGATTCTTGTTCTTGGTTGACAGATGTGGAACCTGATGTGGTGTTCTGCTGTTGTAGCTCATCCACCTCAAGGTTTGATGTGTTGTGCATTCTGAGATGCTTTTTGTCTCATCATGTTTGTAAAGAGTGCTTATTTGAGTTACTTTAGGCTTCCTGTCACTCAATCCAGTCTGGTCATTCTCCTCTGCTCTCTCTCAGCCACAAGGTGTTTTAGCCTGCAGACCCTCTGCTCACAGAAAGGTGGTTTTACACATTCTGTGTAAACTCTAGAAAATCCCAGGAGATCAGCAGTTCCTGAAATACTCAAACCAGCCCATCTGGCACCAACAAACATGCCACAGTTAAAATCACAGAGATCACATTTTCCCCCATTCTGATGTTGATGTGAACATTAACTGAAGCTCTTGACCTGTATCTGCATGATTTTATGCATTGTGCTGATGACACGTAACTGGCTGATTAGATAACTGCATGAATGTGTTATACAGGTGTTCCTAATATAGTGGATGGTGAGTGTATAAAGGGACGCATTGCTTCGTGCCATTGATTGATTATATCTGTGCTCTTCATTCTGTTTTTATTACATTCCTACTACTTAAGTCCTGGGGGACAACTAGGGTTAAATTATGTTCTTTTCGAATGCAGAAATTCTACCCAGTGTCTACACTAAACTGTGAGAGAAACCTAATCCAATCACATTGCGATCTCTATGTTTCAAATGTAACCTCACTGAAATAAGTCCACCAATAAGTTTATATTTTTTATTTTTACTGTTACATATTTTTTGAAATATGAAAGTCAAGACTGGAATTAGAGTTTGTTTCTTCTTACTTTGTATTCTTACAACATACAACAAAATCCTACCACATTGCCCCAGAATAAACATATATTTCACCAATGCATCAAGTAAGGGTAATGATCATTGACTATTAAGTAAATTAATGTCTATATTAGGAACTATAGTCCCACTTCCAAACAATTACACGGCATAGGATATATTACTGTTAATTCACTCTGCATTATGCACAGCATTTGACAGGACTATCTCTCCAATAAACATTCACTTTAATATGATGTCCAATATATTTACATTATAAAATAAGCTAGTGATTACTCATGGCAATTAGATTCTACACCCAGCCAGACACATCACTTCCCTTGTGTCCTGACAGCTTGCACTAGTCTCCACATGTCCCCTCTGTCTGAGGCAGGTTGGTTGGAGGCTCCTCTTGGCCCTTCTCCATGGGGCTATCAAATGAGACAGAGCAGAACTGTGCCAAGACACTAGAGACAGCATGAGAGCTTTGGAGTCAGCTACATTTCCTCCTCATGTTCACTAACAAGCCACAGTATTCTTCTCACTGTGAGATATATATATATATATATATATATATATATATATATATATATATATATATATATATATAGAGAGAGAGAGAGAGAGAGAGAGAGAGAGATGGATAAAGAAGGACGGGGAGGGACTGAATTTACTTTTTATAAAAGTAACTACCCCAAAAATTAACTAACCCATTTTTACATGTATTTGTGTACAAGCTAGATATGCTACTACTACTACTGCTAATAATAATAATAATAAAATCAAAGGACATTTAAGACAATTAAATAGTTAACAGTCATTTGTGACCTGGAATGTAAGGGTTCCAGACAGATCAAAGAACACACTACTTATTCTAGCCCACTGAGCTTTAGCCCAGCTAAGGTGATTGAAGTGGTGCTCATTGATGCAAAACACACACACACACACACACACACACACACACACACACACACACACGCACACACACACGCACACACACAGATGCATTCTACCATTGTTGCTGAAAGGAGACCAGATTTTCTTCTTTTTACTGAAATTACCTATCAAGTACCAATAGAAGAACCTCTAATGAACATGGAATAAATGTAAGTATACTGTATAAAGCATGAGCTCAAAAGTTCTTTTACATCTCAGTGTGTGAAAATACCTACATGTCATAAATGAAAAGTATTGGAGCAGGTAATATGGCTGATTTAAATTTCTGTAAAGAGCAAGTTATACTGACTAATGCACATTTTTGTGGGTATTGCAGTCATTTTGGGTGCCAAGCACTGCATTCCTAAAGCTGTAGTCTTACTGATGTTACCATGTGCTCTGTTACAAGATCTAACTGTGATCTGTGTACACATCTAAAAATGTGTACTTGCTTGCCAGGTTCAAATATGATGCATGCAAAAGTCTTTGAAAATGGGAAGAAAAGCAGGTGTTTGTTTGAGGCAATCCATAATTTACTGGTTCTGGTCAGCACTATTCTGTGCAACAGTAAATGAAACACATTACATTTTATAGAAGAATGGGATGCCCCTTACCAGTGTCACTGTGTACTTAAGCAAAACCCCCCCTCCCCCTGAATCTTTTCCATATTCCTTAGTTAGTTACACCCTAGAATTGAAATCGATGTATTTGGGATTATATGTCATGAATGACCTCTTACCTCTTAGGCAGAGTTGCAGCTGTGCCATATTCTTCCAATGTTTTTAACAGGTGTATTTATATTGAGATTTTCTGGGAACCCTTAAAATTTCTATATCAAACCCTACGTCCGAGTGTGTCTGTATCTGTGAGGGTTGCAAGTAGTGCCCCTTTAGGAAGCTAAGAAATATTACCTATTCAATGTACCCTCTCTTTCTTGGTGACATCAAACGATATATATTATTTCTGAGTAGATGCAAAATAAGTACATCAGTAGCACCATACAGCTCTTTTGGACTACGGTCATACAAAAAGAAATGTTTCTAAGCTTTATACTCATGCAATAACCTATTTGCAACCTACTGCTGCTAGAAGTACAGTAGGTTTACCGGTTTATTTTACTTAATGAACAAATATTATTGCCTGAGTTTTTTTCTGGATTATATAAGAGGAGTCAGTAACACATTGATTTATTACTTGGAGTTAGGTGAAATCTAAGACATCTTGTTTTTCTTATGACTGAGGTCTGAATAGATCCAGCATTAAATTTGAGGTCACCTTATCAATCATCTGTGACACTGGCAAACGGTGTAAAAAAGATCTTAATTTCTGTAGAATATGTCTCACTCACAGGTGGTCTAAGCTATATCTAGTTGGCAAAGGGAACAAAAATCCTTCAAGTTATTGTTCTCTTCATTTTGCAGCAACAGACTGAGTAACATTTGTCCCTGACAACACAACCTGGCCCATGGTCTTGCCTGAACCTGTCCAAATATTTGATGTACTCACACAGACCCAAAGCTTAGCAGTGTGCAGCAGCTGTTTTTCTCCCTTCACAGGTCCAACCCCAGGGCTAACACCACATAACAAGACCTGGTCAAGAGAGACAAATCTTATACATCAAGGCATCCACGATTAATAAATAATATATTAGCATACATTTAAATGGTTCAGGATTGAAGGTTAGTTCTTCCCAACCTGTTTCATCTCCTCTTCTGTTTGGTTAGTAATAAGTAATTCAACATTAATTGACTAATGCAAGCTGTCAATTTCCAGAAGATGGATGCATTCATTTGGGATTGAGTGGACCACTTTGTCATCATAAAAATCCTATGATAACTGTGTAAGATATTACTCCATCCATCACAGCACTTGTTCTTCACAAAGCACTCTGGGCTTAATCTGTTCAAGTGAAAGTTTTCTCTTGCTCCCTCTGTCTGACACTGAGAAGATGGGGTGGACTGCACGGTGACATCTCGACACAGTGATCACTACTTTATTCAACCATCACCTCCATGTCTGCTTTTTTCCAATAATATCCCAGCTCAGGGGTCACTACAACCAAGATTCTCCTCCAATCATGGAGCTCTGCTTGGTGAAAAGAGCTGATGAAGGAGGCTCAGACTGTTGACAGGGGCAGAAAGAGCTGTCTAAACAACTGCTCCTAGTAATGACAGCTAATGAAGGAATTCCCAAAACTCATGTTAAATCCAGGGAGGTATTCATAACAAACAAGCCAACAGGATTTTGAAGCCTGTGGAGGTCATCTCTGTATACTTTAGGCTTAGGATTAGGTTTCTTAGCATTCTGACAAGAGAATATAGTAGATGCTGTAAAGTAATTTGGATATATTCAACTAAATATTCATGTAATAAGGAATATTTTGTGTTCTCATATCTGACCACAGAGAGATCAGTATTGTCTTTTTAAGAAAGTGAACATTGACATAATTTTCCCTTAATTAACTGAAATAATATGTGACTAAAAGACACAAAAAAGGTGAAGAATTGTTCAGCTGAACAGTAAAAGCGGGTGGGGTTAACATTAATATATTATCGTAAGGGTGTGGCTGGGTGTGCTGCTGTGATATCCAATCAGGTCAGTGTGCAGTGACATATTCAGAATGACAGACAATTACATTTCACATCAATTTTTTATTGGGAGAAATGGGAAAAACTGCTGGCTGACATTTAACTTACCTTTGGGTACAAAAGTGTGTGTGTGTGTGTGTGTGTGTGTGTGTGTGTGTGTGTGTGTGTGTGTGTAATTAGAATGCACGTCTCAAGGAGATGGTATGAATTGAATGTTGGTTAAACATTGAAGAGTAAATAACTAAAATATGTTTTAGGAGCGCTTTCAGCATGAACAGGCCTTAATGTGCACTCAGAAGAGATGGGAAGATTATAACAGAGTCACATATTCAACTTAAAATGAGTGAGTCTGGTATTTATTCTGGTATTTAATTCTGTTTGGCATTTTTATTGATTCTTTTTATTTTGTTCCATTTATAGCAATTCATGAACTGTAACACATTTCACATGTCTGCTCTTATTTGTCACAGATAATAGTTCATTCAGTTGTTTGTAGGTAATAGTTATGTGAAGTGGCCTGTTTTTGTGAACTTTGAGGTTGTTCAGGTAATACATTCAATAAATATTTGAAACTAGGTTCATTATGTTAAATAGCTGATTTGAAAGGAGAGAATTTTTCCAAATTTGCTGAAGATGCTGACCATTTTATGATCAAAATACATTTTCATCTTCATAAACCTCTGCATTCTGAATGTATCACTTTCTTAATGCCAAGATATTGAAACAAGTGTTGTTTAATCTGTTGACCTTAAAGTCTGAGCTCAAATGTTAGTTCACTGTTGACATTTCTGACATTGACAATGTTTTCTGCAACTGTCAAAAGGACTGTGCCAAAAAAATGTCACAGAAGGACTAAAATACTCCACATCCTTCTCCATCTGACAGAAGAATGAGAGAAAGGAGAGAAGGAGGAGTGGAAAAAGAGAGAAAAATGGCTAGCCGTGGTATGTGTCCCTGATGGTTGAAACCCCATGAGGAAATGTTATGTTTAGGAACAGAGAAAAGCAGAATAAGAAAAGGGTATACTTCTTGATACTATTTAACATATAACCTTTTGTCTTAATGCTCCTGCAAAACTAAAAAAAAAAAAACAAAGAAACAAACAAACAAAAACATTGGTGATTGGAGCAGCCCTAGTAACCCTGTGTAGGCAGATAGTTAAGAACTAAGGAAAGGGGCTGTAGCTGGTGCTTTAAAGTGTCAGGGCCTTTGTAACCATAACTAGTTTATGATGCTGATGTCAAGTATCTTACTCAATGAGGCCTTTGTCCTAAACTGGGACCAGGGCAGTGGGAAAACTGCCCACACTTTTTCGGCAGGGCCATCCATCTTCTCCTATAGGCCTCGTTGTCCCCTTTGCGCTGAAACTCTTGTGTATTAAAGATCTCCTGGGTTAATGTGCTGGAAAATTGGCTTGCATTTTTATAGGAGGAGGCCAACTAAATGAAAGAAAAACATCTTGGGGAGGGCAGAAGTGGAAGAGAGAGAGAGGCAAAAAAAGGAAATATTTGGAGGAGTGATCTGAGAGGGTGAGCCCTGAAGACTTGCATCTTGTAACCTCGATAAAAAGAGAAGCCTGTAAGTCAATCTGGCAGGCTTTGCAGAGCATGTTTCCATCCATTCATCATCAAAGTTCATAAGCGCCGGTTGTTACTGTAGAAGTGGTGACCGGGTCATGATGTGCATAGAGACACATTACCCATAAATCTATTGGAACACCAACGAAGGGCTAAGAGAAAAAGGAAAAATGAAGAAAAGCACTGGATATACACTAGATAAATTAGCATAATTACTTTCCTATCACTCTTTCATTTTGACATTCTTCGTAAGACTGATCAGGGTTGTTTTCTTAATATGGCTGCAAAGCTGTGCCTGTCACCTGTTTGTGTGGCATGTGTGTAAAGTCAGTATTGGTTCAATCAATAACCTACCATTGCCCAGCTCATTGGACATGTTTATGGGTGTGGGAGGCTAATTAGAGAAGCCTTCCCAGACTCAAACAGAGATGCACACACAACAGCTGGTCAGCACTGGACTCTTGTTCTTAGGTCAATTTTGTGTTAACCCCAAAGCACCACCAGTTCCAGAGGGGCCACTTCATAGTAATAGTCAACCTTAAGGCCTGAGATTTTCCCCAGATTTTCACTCAGTAACATGTGTAAGATTACAACAAATCAAATAGCAGAAGACACTTCTTAAAATTCTTTGAAAGAATTTGTTTTTAAGGTTTTCTAAGGGTAACAAACTGACTAGTTGGTTATGCTATTTTTCTTTTTCACGGGCTCAGCTGTGAATATAATCAGTGACACAGAGCAAGTTTGTTCTTAACTTTCTTTTTCTTTTGAAGATGCAAAGAGAACAAAAGCACACATCCTATTGAAGATTTTAAGTCAAGCATTGGCCATTGACATTCAACAATGTAAAAGTGTACGTCTTTCCTCACTTGGTGACCCCAGAGGTCAAAACATTTTGGTCCCAGAAGTCTTTTAACACACAGATGTTACAGTAACATAGCCAGGAAATTGTGGACAAACAGCACCTCTGACCTACTCATCAGCTGATCCAATCTAGCCTTTTTTGAAATAGACTCCTCAGGACTATAAATTACTGTCTTTTACCTTATACCTTACCTCCATTCACCCTGTTCAATTTGAGCCATTCACTAGCCCACGGCGCTGTGGTGAACGAATGGTTGTGGCCCAGTTGCTTCAAATTTGACCCCTTGACTCCAGAACGGTCAAAGGTCTTTCAAAGGGGTCACGGTCCGTCTTTGTGTCTCTTCCCACCAAAGGCTCAGTGATGAATGGGAAGCCTGGGGAAAACAAAAGCTTTCAGGGGAGACAAGCAAGCATGGTCTATACATCAGCGCCTCTGCTCAGTGTGGATCTCCCCTTTCCAACCACAGAGGGGGAGGCAGCGAAAAAAATTTCCCCACTTTCTAATAGAGAAACTATAATCTGAAAACAATGTCCATAAACATAACTCAAAAGAAAGGGCATAAGAAAAGGAAATCACAGAGGGACTAGATAATGATATAGCTGCCACATCATTGGATCACTCCCTGATAGAAGTAGGGAAAAAGTACACAATAAACAGGAATGTAATTAATAAATGATTAAGTAAGAAATGCAAGTTTCTTCTTGATGTTCATGTTTCTGTTTATGCTCTGGAATGGCAGAGCTAGTCAAATGCACCCTACGAAAACCTGCATGTTGTTTTTAAGCTCCAAGACAAGATTCTCTTATCACATTTGTAACAGTACTCATAGTAAATATAATCTATGTTGTGTGCATCTGAACAGTCATGAGACCAAATTACAATGGCACGTGTTTGACGTTCCCACTTGATTAAACTTCTTAATCAACTTAAAAAAAAAAAAAAAAGGAAATTAATTAAAAAATCAAGCATCTCGGAAAGATTATTCATCACATCAAAAGTCAATCATAAGCACACTCTATTTTGCTATTTTGTTCCATCTCCACTTCCATTTCACTCTTGTAAAAACTACATCTAAAGACTACTCAGGCCACCAATCTGTGACCTTCTTTTTCTTCACACTTTTCAGCTTTTAATGTGTTTCAGATTCCAGAGGTTGCTGGTGGTGGGGCCATTTTTTAAGTAAATGGCATGTGGTGAGGGGTCAAAGTGTGGGGGCGTAGTGGGTGAAAGGTTGAATAACTGGAAGGAAAGTAGTAAGCATTGCAGAAGAGAGATGTTTAACAGGTCTAGACTACTCTGGGCTGCTTATGTGTGACATTTAAGCAGTGGGATTGTTTCCGTTGGCTACAGTATACTTACATTTACAACTACCGTAACTAGTCTGATTGGCTTTAGTTTAGATTTTTTATGAATTACCATTATGTTTTAGTCATTTAGTATTCTGTTAGTAATAACAAATGTTTATTTGTTATTAAAACATATAAAGAGCAATAAATACAGTATATTGAAACTTGTCTGTTTATGTAATTTATAAATACATATATTCTATAATATTGTCTTAAAACATTGCTGTATTTTCAAGAACAACACAACTGTTTGATTGCTAAGGGGAATAGATCACAGGTTTCCTGGAGTTCGAAACACAGGTGTTTAGAGCAGAAAGTATCCTTTTCCTCTAAATTAGGCACTGAGGGCTTGGAGAAAGGGGCAGGGAAATGAGTGGAATTACTGGTTGATTTTAACCAGATGATTGCTAGTGTTGGACCCAGAAAGTTTTCATTAGACGGCCTAATTTAAAGCCCTACCTCTGCATTCCAACAGCTGGCCAGACTCCCCCAGGTCTTAAAGTTCATTTCAACCCTGAACCTCTGGGGCCAAAGAAGGAATCTTGGAGTTATGGGCTATGGTCTTTAATGTTTAAATATTGCACACAGATTGTTGTCATTTATGCAATGGTATAAATCATTATCATCATCACCATCATAAATGGTAGGACTCTCCTATTTTGCTGGAGTCTGAGTCAGAGAACATGGTGGCAGTACAGTGGCCCACAGTCAGAGAATATGGTGGCAGTACAGTGGCCCACTGCTTGATATGTGTAAATATGTGTTGATATTAGAATGGTGTGCCATATGGTGGTGCCAATGGTAGTGACTCTGTAGTCAACACTAGATGATTCCCATAAGAAAGAACTGTGTGAAGAGTTTTATCCAACAGGGAGAAAGATGATGCTAAAAGAATTATCTGTCCTCTGCCAGGAAATTGTTTCTCGTTATGGGCTCTTCTTCTGTGCCCCTAGAAAGTCCTGGACATGGCCTGTTCTTGGAGAGTGTTGTGTGTGGCCAAACACTGGAAACAAACCTGCAACTGTACAAACCTACAACTGACCAAGTAATAAATCTTCAGAGGCTCATTTTCGTATTGAACTTAAGGCCACGGTTTTCGATGTTTGATTCCCATTCTTTGATTGTATCTCAAAGAGTTGGATGAGCAATTTGAGCTGTATAAAGACAACAACATATATAGGTAAACACCAGATGTAAAAAATGGGGCAAGATTGGGTCATTTGTTATCCAGAAATCCAGAAATTTTATCCAGATAAAGGAAGATCGAAATGATGCCTAACTAACTAAAGATGTTTCAGCACTTTCTTTTTAATAAGTTATAAACAATGGGTGGACAAATCACGGCACCTCATAATGACAAATTAAGAGTAAAGCTGCCATTTGCCTTCAGTATAGCTTCAACTGCATCTAATTCCTGCACTGTGTGTAGTATAGATATTTGGATCTATCTATCTAAAAATGTTTTGTTAATTAACATTTTTGGTTCAATCTCTGGAAATTGGATCAGGTTAAACACTCTAGAATTAATCGTAAAATAGGAAAGAAAACATGGAACTGAAGTGAGAAATGTTTGTTAAAATGTAATAAAAATGTGTCATTTCATTTATATTGGAAAATAAAGGTAGAAAATGTAAAAGCCTATATGTGGTTCACTCTATTTAGGCACTTGCAGCACACAACATAAAGCATATTTGTCTTACAGTTGATAATAAACACTGCCTATGGGTCATTTATTTCACCCTCCGTGTGCACTTGAAGTTCCATTATAATCTCAGTGTGGAAAATTAAAGAGTAAAAACAAAAATATAGGCATTTGATGAAACTCTTTATTTTTTCCCTCATTTATTTGCCAAAAGTAGTTAAACTGTAATAAAATGTAAGAAACAATGTGAGGGCAATGTGTTTGGATTTCATTCCATTTCATACAAATGACATGAATGCTAACCCGTCCTCAATCATAACTTTACCATTGGTAACTTTTCGTATGAATAATGTTGAGCAAATAGTTATGAAAGTCCAAGTGAAATATGTTAAATTATTATGTAAAATTATTTTACAACTTGACACATCAGATCCTGTGAAAATTACCTGTTGGCCCTCGTAGTGAAAAGCTGATCAAAGCATATATTGTTTTCCCAATTTGGTGTCTAGTTTTTGTGTGTATTGTTCAAATAATGAAAGCCAATAATTTGCTGATTTAATTACTGGCAGATTTGTAATCCAAATAATGACTTTTCTGACTCTTCAAAAGTTTGTTTGTAGACTCACATTAATCACATATATTATCAAATTTTTGATGGAGTTTTATGCACATCTAACCCAGTGGTAAGGGATGTACAGCCTGATACACAGTCAGCCATTTAACTTTTTTTATATATATATAATTGTGGTTTATTTAGATAGATGCATTGTACAATTGCTCTAGGTTTATGTGTGGCAACAACAAAGAGTTTGAGTTATTCATTGCTGAGTTATTCATTGCTTTTCCGCTTTTAGCCCCTGTGTCAAAATGAGCAACTCATTGCTCAAAATTGCAACCAGCAGTCCAAACAACAGTGTGCTTTGAGTCTGCTAAACTTCAATATACCACTCCCCCAACCCATTAATTTTCCTGTGTGATAAATCAAATCTCAAGCTCAGTTGTCTTGGCAATGAACTTTGATCCCTTACAAAAAAGAGGTCAAAATGCCTAGTGCTAATTGTAAAAATCCAGGCAGCTATGTAAACACTATCAGTGGCCCAACTGTAAGTGAGTAAGAAAGAGAAATGTGGAATCAAAGAATGCTTCAGATGTCTGTATTTCATTCATCAAATTGTCTGGTATAGCTAATAGCTGTAGGCAGTTGATGTTTAATAGAGAACCACCATCTGATGACTTTCTTCTCCCCCCAGCTCTGGATTAGACTGTGGTTTCCCTTTGCTTCAGTAATGTAGTTTCATCTACATCTTTTGCATACAATTCAATAAGAAGGAAACAGGCTGTGAAAGTTAAAATATCTCTAAAATCACAGATGTATTTACTCTTTAATATAATCTGAAAACAAAATATTTTTTTTGGAATGCTTTATACTCTCTCTCCTCCCCAGCCACACATACATTCATACACTACCCTATCATAATAATATTCCACAGTCCACAAAAAAAAGTCCACAAGATCTTTATTCTCTGCATGCACATGCTGTGTCTTGTTTAATGACTTCTGTGGCTTGTTATTCTTTCCAGGTATTAGTTATTAATGCTAGAGTAGTCAAATCCTCTGGTTGCAAATAAATTCATATATCACCTATGAATGACTGAAAATCTTCATAGGTAATATGTGAATTTATTTGCAATCTTTTGTAATTTTGTAATGATTTGTAATTTTGAATGATGTGGTAGCAGTAAGTAAAGATAGACCATTCATCCATTCCACCTATCATCAGTCATCAGTATGATGTGAATGTGAAATGTCTTTAAAATTGTAGCACCTTGTTACCTTGACTAACTAGTACTAGAGAAAGTTCAGCCATCATCTATTGATGAACATGTCAGTAGAGAGCAGGTCAGAGGGGAATGGAGGGCACCGTGATCCAGGCTAAGTGCTCTCTCACACTGCTAAAGGGTGTGTGTTTAAGAATTGGTAACATTAGGAACCCCACTGGTGGACTAGCTTTTTTTCTTTTTCTTTTTTTTTTTTTTTGGGCCAATCCTCACTGCTTCAGACTTTGCAAAGCATAAACTGGGTAAAGGGGTGCTTCAAACAAAAACCATAACATGGCTTAATGAAAAGACAGCGAAGGCCATATAGTATACCATCATTTGCATTTCCTTGGTAATGTTCAATTTTTTATTAATAATATTACATTTTTGGCTGAAACACCATGCTGGTGGGTACACTATATGGCCAAAAGTATGTGTACATCTGACCATCACACCCATATGTGCCCATTCCAAAACCATGGGCATTAACACGTAGTTAGTCCCTCTTTTGCTGTAATGTGAAGCCTTTCCTTTCGAGAAGCTAATTTGTCGCAATGCTAAAATTAGATTTGTAATTTTGATATATAACTTTTTTAATTGACTGAGTGCATTCATATAAATTCTGATATTTGTGTCATTATGCCTAAATGAGGAAAATAATATTACTTTATCTGAGCTATTTTATAAATTTTTGGGGAGGTTTGTAAAGAATTTAGACAGCAAATGCTAAAAAAAAAAGAAATCTTTTCAAAGAAACAAAACAAACAGGTGACTTAACAGCAGTCAATCTCTGCTACTGTAACCCAATTGGGAAGCATTTAAAGTTCCATCCATTTCAAATGAACATCCAGAAAGTCAGTCTATCCCTGCACTTATTGACTGAAGATAATAAATAGTCTTTAAATTGTCCCTGAAATTGTGTCCAACGGTGATTACAACCAGAGCCATGCTGTGCCTGTGTGCAATAGAAAAACAGAGAGAGGAAAGGAAAGCGAGAGATGGGGGAGGGATAAGCACTGAGGGATATATAACCCTAACCCAAACTCTATGTTTTTGCTATACAGTGAAGACATTTGGGTTTGAGATCAAAGATGAATGTTAGATGATTGATCAGAATTTCAGCTTTCTTTTCCTGATATTTATATCTATGTATATCTGTTAAACAACTTAGAACTTGGCACCGTTTGTTTGAATCCACACAATTTTCAAGTGATCAAAAAATATTACATGTGACTGACATGTGCTTCTGGTTGCCCAGGTATGCCTGAATAGATTGATTGTTTAAAGAATTAATACCTCTAAATCTCTAATCTTGGTTTGTGCCCTGGGTTTCGCCAATAAAAATCTGCATTTGTTATTAAAAAAGCATAAACCATAAACCAACATGAAGACCAGAGAGCTGTCTATGGGAGAAAAGCAAGCCATTTTGAAGCTATAAAAAGAGGGAAAATCGATCAGAGCCATTGCACAAGTATTAGGCATAGCCAAAACAACAATTTAGAATGTCCTGAAAAGAAAGAGACCACTGGTGTACTAACAAAAGACATCAAACAGGTCAGCCAAGCAAAACAACAGCAGTTGATGACAGAAACATTGTGTGTGAAGAAAGAAACAAAAAAAACAACAGTCAGTGACATCACGAACAACCTCCACAGGCAGGGGTGAAGTTATCCCAATCCACCGTTTGAAGAAGACTTCAAGAGCAGAAATATAGAGGCCATACCACAAGATGCAAACCACTCATCAGCAGTAAGAATCAGAAGACCATATTGGAATTTGCAAAGGAATACAGAGATGAGCCACAAAAGTTCTGGAACCAAGATTAACCTCTACCAAAGTGATGGAAAGACCAAAGTGTGGAGAAAGAAAGGATCTGCTCATGATCTAAAACATACAAGTTCATAAGTCAAGCATGGTGGAGGGAGCACCATGGCTTGGGCTTGAATGGCTAAACCGGTTCACTAATCCTTATTGATGATGTAACTCATAATGGTAGAAGTAGAATGAATTCAGAAGTCTACAGAAATATTCTGTCTGCCAAATAACAGAAAAATGCATCCAATCTAATTGGGAAGAACTTCATTATGCAGCAAGACAATGACCCAAAACACACTGCCAACACAACAAAGGACTTCATCAGGAGAAAAAAGTGGAAGGTTTTAGACTGGTCACGTCACTCACCAGATGTTAACCCATTTGAGCATGTACAGGAGACTGAAGGGAGGAACCTCCCAAAACAAATAACAACTGAAAGAAGCTGCAGTACAAGCATGGGAATGGAAGAATGCAACAGTTTGGTGATGTCAGTAGGTCGTCTGCTTGATGCAGTTATTGGAAGCTAGGGATATACAACCAAATATTAAGTGTTATTTACTTTAATTTACTTTAAGACTATCTGTTCCTATACTTTTGCTGACCTAAAAATTGAGTGGTCTACCAAAGATGCCGTGTTCTAAGTTGTTTAACACATTTAGGTGTAAATATCATGAAATGAAAGCTGAAATTGTGATCTGTCATCTCATATTCATCTTTTGATATCAAACAAAAACAAAAGTAGTGGCCTTGCCGTTCCAATACTTTTGGAGGGACCTGGTATGTGTGTGTGTGTGTGTGTGTGTGTGTGTGTGTGTGTGTATATATATATATATATATATATATATATATATATATATATATATATATATATATATATATATATGGGAGGAAGTGAGAGAGGGGAAAACAGAGGTGTGTGTGTGAGTGCGTGTGTGTGTGTGTCTGGCACTGGAGGCCCATGCTTATGCAGTGCTCTTTCACACATCTCAGTCAGGATTTCACAAGCTGTCACTCCTCTTTTGAAATCCAGTGGGGTCTCTCCCTTTGACTCCCCTCTGTCCCATAGAGCTGGGGACAAGCCCCTCTTTCACAATGTCTTTATTATGTACCGCAAATTCTTCCCCCAAATTTCTCTCTCTCTCCCTCTCTCGCTCTCCCTCTCTGTCTCTCTCTCTCTCTCTTTAGTTATTAAGCAAATGGTTTAGAACAAGAGAAGACTAATGGCCCCAGTTTAAACTACTGACTCATATCCTACTCTTTTTGATTTACACCTGTCATTTTCTGAACAGTTGCAAAGTGAATGCTTAGTAAAAAGACACGTGAACAGTGACTGAAATACGGCAGTGTTTGGCATGAGCAATGATAACGGGATGCTGACACATGATTTGCATTCTTGCTGTATCTCGTGCCTATCTAGATTACAAACATGCCAAATATAGAGTGAGATCTAGAGGAGGTGCTGGAGAGAGCGCAGGCTGTTGCAGTACAAATCAAGGACTGCATGGGAGGGAACAGGAAGAAACTTGGCCCTGAGCTGAGGGAGATTTCAACACATTGTTAATCGGTGTGTAATGAGGAATTTGAAAGTATTAATGCAAACACAGAGTGAAAGTAGGCTATGTGTCGAGTAAGCCACTGTAAATAGGTTTGATGAAGAAACTGATTTGTACATGAAGTCCCCAGGATTCACTGACATTTTCCCAGTAGTACCTTTTATTCATGTTGTTTTTAGTCAGCCTAGCCAAGGGAGCTTGTCGCAGATAAAACTACATATTTTTACAGCAATTTGAAAAGCAAAAAGTCTATATCAAATGATATAACAAAACTCTCAACTGTAGCACAGACAATATGTAGTGAAAATTTTGATATACATATGTAATATATATTTTATTCCTGAATGCTCATGGTTTTACAGAGTTGTATAGTGGCTTTACAGGTCACATAGGGGTTAAATTCCACTCTGATCCAAGGGTCTGCTAATGATCTCATTATCTCACAGATCCACTTATGGTCCTGTTCCAGGAACATGGGCTGTATCTGTGCAACTAAGCACTTCAACACTACATAAGATCATGGATTATCTCCATTGCTGAATAGCACATTTTCCCCTTTACTCCCACTACTTGATTTAAATTTTACATAGATTTCTATTATAAAGGTCATTCTAATAGGGCAATAATTTAATAAATTATTAAAATGTATATTCATTAATCTAGAAAGTTCTGGGGGGAATGTTGTGTTTTTTTTTTTTCCCAGAGGACAAAAAAGCATCATGATGGCACTTATAGAAAGGAAATTGTTCGAACGATGGATTCTTTCAAACGAAAGTTTAATTCTCTGCATCTTTGTATGCATAGGCTGGGTTTGCATGGGGAAGAGAAGCTCCTCATTCATTCATCTTCACCCTTTTTTGTTCATGTTGCCAGGAGAGAGAGAGAGAGAGAGAGAGAGAGAGAGAGGGTCCAGTGCAGGGACTTGAGCCACGCCAGCTGCACCCTGTCTGTAAGGAGGGGATAAGGAGAGGCGGCTGGTCACGGATGCTAGCTCATAAACTTTCCTCTGCCTGTCCCTTTGATTGGCCTTGAACATGTGCCTGGCCCTGATGTCAGGAATGCATGGCAGCTGTGTGGTGCAAGTGTCTTGGCTGTATGAATGCAGGAAGTACACAGGGCTTGGCTTAATGAGTCAAACTTAGACTAACCTGGGAGACTCCAGTTAATAACTAGCCTTGGGGATGACAGGAAAGTGGGAAGGGAAAAAGGGGTGAGGAAACATATATAATGGAGGTTTAACCATTTGGCCTCACACCCTAATTGGCTTAAACTGTCTCAGGACTGGGTGCATGTATGTGTGGATGCATGTGTGTAGGCTGGGGAAAAGTGGTTGTGTTTGCTTTCAGTGTGTGTGTAGAAATAAAAATAACAGTTTACCACCGCAATGTATCAAGCAACGTTTGAAGCATGCTTCATTAAAACATAACAGTTTTGTCTCGCAGACCACCATGGTCTTGAATTAAAAAAAAAAAAAAAAAAAAAAAAAGCTGAGGCATTGGCAGGAGGCCAGACTGGAGGCTTGGCACTTTGAGAGCAGAATGAGATTCTGTTCTCTGATCTGCATCTGATCTGCCTACTCTAAAAGAGAGTATATACAAGTACAGTACTATATAGGCATGTGTGTGAAAAAAAAAAAACTTTTCACATATACTAGATTTCAGTTTAGAACAGGAGGAGCTTTCAGCTTTTCTCAGACTGTTGTATCAACAGCCAGTTGGTATGTGATGGACTGCTATAACAACCAACAGCAGCTCTTTTATTTGAGTAATTATATGGCAGTTTCAATGAAGAAAGTGTAAAGTGAGTGTAATGTCACTGTGTTATACAAGGAAAATTACAGAAATTTACAGAATATATATATGACACCCACATATACACTCCACAGCAAACAAATGCTTCACACCTGCAGGTCTGTGATCAGAACACACATTGTGCTGAGGGGTAAAATTACAAAGGTATAGATACATTGAAAATGGGGAATCCCTGATGCAATGCTTTGATATATATCTCTCTCTCTTGCTCTTCCTGTCTCCCTCTCGCTTAAAAGCAGATAAAAGGTTAAGATCCCAAATCTCCCCAGTTCTCTAAAGCAAACTGCAGGATTACTGTTAACGTGGGTAGTCTCTGTTCCAAACAAGCGAGCCTAGGAGGCAGCTGAGGAGCTGACAGAGGATGAGGGGAATCTGCTCATTTGTTTGAAAGAGGGGATTAAATGAAAAATGCAGTATTGAAGAGAGTAAATAGGGGAGAGGGGATTTGGGCCTTTTTAAAAATGTGTCCATGAATAAGCATTGATATAGTATGTGGGTGTGTGGGTGTGTGTGTGTGTGTGTGTGTGCGTGTGCGCGTGCATGAATATTTGACAGTTTCGACCTTGTGGAAAACTGTTTTTTTTTTTTAATAAAATAAAAGCAGCATTTATTTTTTAAAAAAGTGCCAAAAAGTTTCATTTTGGTTACCTAGGTTAAGGGTTAAAGATGGGTGCAGCATAGCATTAATTAGCTGCATTAATAATAATGTCAACAGAAGGTCTTCACAAGGATAGGAGAGAGAGAGAGAGAGAGAGAGAGAGAAGTAGCTGTATTATTTCAGTTTGGGTTATGGCAGTTGGGCAGTTGTATATATACACTCCTGGGCAAAAAAAAAAAATGCAAAATGTTAAGCTTTTAATTGTATAAACAACAAATCATTGGTGGGGAAATTAGCAAGAATTAAACAAATACTGTAGATCTCTCCCTGCTCTATCAGTCCTGGTTCCATTTATGAGTTTGTTGTCAGGCCCTTGATGGGCTGGTATCAGGTGTGGCAGATAACCAAATAATAATTAGTCTTTTAAGAAAAAAAACATCCCAGAAGATATTTTTGGAAAATTTACAAAAATGTTTACCCAGACATATGTTCGTTTAAATTTTACATCAAACATTTTAAACATCATGATTTTACCTTTGCGTACAAGAAGACTATATAAGTGAATTTCCCTGTTTCTAGCTTTTCCCCAAACAGTTCACTGCAGCCAAAGTAAACAAGCAAATGGTGGCACAGGAGCTCTCAGGAGTGCACTTGTTTAATTCTTGCTAATTTTCTGACCAAAGATTTGTTGTTAAGACCATTAAAAGCTTAATGTTTAGCCATTTTGGGAAATCCCTTTTTTTTTTTTTTTTTTGCCCGGGAGTGTATACCGTACTGTGCAAAAGTCTTAAGCACCATATTTTTTAGTGCAAACGTTGTTATAGATTTTTATTTTATGACTTCTACATTATCGAGTCAGTACAAAAACATTTTAGATTTCCAAACATTAGTTTTCCAGCACAAAATAAAATGTTGAAAAAAATGCTTGTATGTCAGTCAAGAGCGCAGCATACTACATAAGAGACACTTTTCAGACCAAAAAAAAACATAATGAAGGCTGCTGGGGTTTGCTGCAAAAATAAAGAGGAAGTGCAACAGTCAAAGTCACCAGAAGAACTGTGGCTCATTCTGCAAGATTCTCAGTAAAACTTACAGCTCATTGCCTTATAAAACTGTATACATTGTACCTGAAACTAACTTTTCTTTTTTTTAAGCAAAGGGTCATCACACCAAATATTGACATTGTTTCATTTATTACTGTTTACTGCTCTTTATAATAGTTTTTAATGTAGAAACATTTAATTTCATTATTTTTGAAGGCATCTTTGCTCTACAGCATTTCTTTGCATATATATATATATATATATATATATATATATATATATATATATATATATATATATATATATATATATATATATATATAGTCTTATTTATTTGCATATATATATATATATATATATATATATATATATATATATATATATATTTAGTCTTATTTATTTATGCATTTTAATTCCTGTCCTACATTTCGCTTCCTGGCTCTCACTCTCCTTGGTGCTCAATATGTTGTTTAAAACCTAATCAGAAAGCAACTTGTCCCCAGCTATTTGTTTTCAGAGCCCCCTGCGCTTGAGAGTTCCCAGATGTGGTGGGAAGGTAGGGAGTCGATTGTTTATACAGCAGCGAATCTTTCCCAAACACACGCGTTATATCAGCCCTGCACGGATATCTATCAAGGGAGGCTGAAGTTACAATGCTTTGCTTTTTCCTTTTCACTCTCCTTCTCCTCCTGAAGCCAGGCAGATGTGAAAGCCCTTCGGCTAGCGAATTACAACTCCCACCCCACCTGCTGAAGCCTCAGACGCACCGACTTGCCTCCGATCGATCGCTTGTTGTTGCAGCTGGGCTCCGCTTGATGGTTTATTTAAGTGACTCCACATGCTTGTAGAGGGAGGGGGGGATGTAGGGATGGAGGGATGGAGGGGTGAGAAACAGCTGAATACATAAAACAGGCTCTCAGAACCACTTTGTGGTCTGGGGAAAGAGAAAATGGAATAATAAAATCCAAATGGTTTCATCCTATTTTCTGGGCTCATAAATCCAGGCAGTCACCGTTTACCTTTATGATAGGACGCATGGGATGGGAACGTCACCTTGTGTATGTGTGTGTGTGTGTTATTTTGAATGCATGCTTGCTGTGTGATTATTAAAGACTTAATATGAGGATCCCATAGTTCCGAAGGAATCATAGTTCATTGTGTCAAGTCAGCAACTTGTAATAATTTGAGCTCATTTAATTAATTTTATTAATAAAAAAAATGCTAGGGTCTATATAGTAAAGGTGTAAAGTTGACTTGGGCTGAAGTTTAATTGTCAGTTTGACTTTTGAGGAAATCACAGCTCATCCTCTCATGTCAGCTCAAATTTCTGTGGCATATTTATTTTAACAAAATATTTATTTTGATTTTTTAGCATTATAGCATTTTGAACAAAAGACACTGCCACAAAGAAGCTTTACAGGAATCTGGATCCCCAAAGAGTAAGCAAAGACACTTCAAGGAAAGTTTCCCTGAGATGACATGAGGAAGACCCACTGAGAGTTTTTCACTCTTTGGATGTGACTCAGGTAGCTAGGGTTTATAAAAGTTCTGTTAAAAGAGGTCCAAGTAGCTCATTATGCCATCAAAGTTTTAACAAAAACTTATATACATCTGTTTACCCAAAATAGCATAAATGTACTTCATATTTCTTATTTATAAATTTGTTTGATTGTTCAATTATTACTTGACAAGGAGTGGTGGGTGATTTTTATACCATGATCTATCAACACACATCATGATTTAAGATGGGCTTGGACTGTTTGTTCGAGAAAATTGGCTGGTGTAACTGAAGAATTGCAGTAAAACCCAAGCTGCAATTCTAAAAGTACATCGTACAGGTCACTGCTGGTTGTAATGACACTTTAGCAAATTAAAAGACTCATTGCCTATTGAAACGTACTCTTGCATGGCTGCACCACTGCTGAGAATGCTTTTAAGGGACTGGAGTGCACAGGAGTTTCTTTGAGATTAAATTAAATATTTGCAAGGTTTAAATATTAAATATTTGTAAGGTTTTACCTGATCATAGCACCATCGAGGCTGTGATGAGCTGTTATATAAGTCTGAATGCTTTCTTTCTTGAACATCCTTGTCCACTGTTCATTATTCATAAAAGTGGAACAAAATCGTATATCAATTTATTTTTTCAAGAAATGGCAGTGATTCTTAACAGATTTTTTTTGTTTGTTTTTTTTTAAACATTCCACAAAAAGGTCTTCATTCGTATGGTTATTGGCCTATAATTATAATATTCTAATGGTACTATGTTAGACTTGTCCCAGCTCAGTGGAGATAAAACCAGCACTGTAGTCCTAAGTGTAGTTCTTTGTGTTTTATCTTTGAAACAGAATACTTCCCTCCTACAGGAAACATTCTTCATTTTGTGGGATATGCTGCTATAGAGTATGTGCTTTCAGACTGTACATGAATATGGTGTGTGTGTGTGTGTGTGTGTGTGTGTGTTTATGTAACAATGTGTGTTTTCATCCTGATCCTGATGACTACTCCTGAAACTGTAGAGGCCCAGTACTGTCAGCAGTAAGTGTCAAGAAGGAGTCATGACTTTTCCTCACCATGGGGTCATGGAGCAGCACCACAGCATTTCCTCTCCATGAAGTGAGACGAGGATGTGTGTGGAACATCCTACTGCCATACACACTGACAGGAAGCCAAGCCAGAGGAAATCACCCACAATTTTTCTTTATTGCCTAGGTGTGGCTTTTCAGAAATCCTATGTTTCAGCATAATGACTAAAGGCATGTGAAAAGTCTTGAATGACCTTTGCTGCAGCTCTGTGATTGGGGCACAAAAATTACGTTGGGAAAATTTTTAACTGTTTAGAGTAACTTTAACTTTAGTTTTAGATTTTTAAAATGGTGACATTCATACTTTCAAACAAACTGAAGACTAGGTTTTTAAAGGTAGGTTCATTTCTGACCTGGACAGATTTTAGTTCCAATGACCAAAGTAAGTTTTTTTCATGATTATTACTATTACTGGTCCCAAGCCTGGATAAAACTAGGGAGGGTTGCGTCAGAAAGGGCATCTGGCGTAAAAACTGTGCCAAATCAAATACGCGGACCAATGATCTGCTGTGGCAACCTCTAATAGGAGCAGCCAAAAGAGGAACAATAACAACTACTAACAATAGCGGATGACTGTTCTATTGTCATTAAACTCTTACAATCCTCACTCTGGTAACTACACGTCTTCTCTATTAGCTTGTAGTAGTTATTGAATTATTTATATTAGTTATTGAAAGTGCGTTTTAAGTTGTTTAACTGAGAAATAAACTGGGTTATTTTAGTAGAAACACCTGTACCCCTACAAATCATGCAGCAGCAGCATAAGGCATAAAATCATGCAGATACAGGCCAGAGCTTCAGTTAATGTTTGCATCAAACATCGCAATGGGGAAAAATGTTATCATAATGACTTTGACAGTCGCATGGTTGCTGGTGCCAGACAGGCTGGTTTGAGTATTTCAAAAACTGCTGATCTCTTCAGATGTTGCACAACAGTCTCTACATTTTACACAGAATGGTGTGAAAACAACAACAAAAAAAAAAAATCCAGTGAGCCATAGTTCTGCAGGCAGAAACACCTTGTTGATGAAAGAGATCAGAAGAGAATAGTCAGACTGGTTCGAGCTTACAGTAAGGCTACAGTAATGCAATTAACCACTTGTTACAAGTATGATGAGCAGAAAAGCATCTCAGAACACACAACACATTGAACCTTGAGGCAGATGGGCTACAAAACACATCGCGTTCCGCTCCTGTCAGCGAAGATATGGAAACTGAGGCTGCAGTCAACTTTCATAATTAAATGGCTTGCACTGTTTAATATACTAACTACACTTACTATATTAATTACAACTGAATATGACACAGGAAAGTCCTATTATTAATACTGTGCTCATACTGCACTGCTCAGAGAACTCCAAATTAAGTTTATAATCCTGTAAAAAAGACCACTACACAGTTTTGTCATTTCATATAAAAATAAAAATGGATATAAACTATTGCTGAAAGTGCAAGTGAGCAGGTTTATGGGTCTGATTTCCTGTCAATTATCAAAACAGTTTTTGGAAACAACAAAGGTGAGTATTGCAAGAAAGCCAGATGCTGCTTGCACCCCAAGAGAGGGAGCATGACACCGAAAATGCTGAGGGATGAGAAATAATATGAGGGCTGTTTAGGCAGACCTTAGGTTTAGTGCAGCAACATGCTTTAAAAGTTAAACCTTCGCTATTTACAGGGCAGCAGCGTATGCGGAAAGTAACTAGAAAATGATAATGGATTAAAATTGTTTAATGCTTAAGAACTGGGTATGCATACTATAACACAGCCTGCCAATTATAATACCATGCAATAACAAGAATGTTAGATATTTTACTCTTTTAAATCATTTTCCTTGGCAAAGATATTTTGATAGCTTAGAGACCATCTGTCAGATAGTACAGATTAGCTGCTTTACACGGAAACAGCTCAGTGTTTAGAAATTGTGTACTTAATTTTCACATTGTGTTATTTCTGGCAATCCTTGCTAACAAAAAAAGGTCCAGAGTCCAGAAACTGCTCTGTTTTTAAAATGGCTAGAATTATAACATTATGTGTCACATATTGGATACATCTATTTTACTTTACATGGAATTAACAACTGGAAAACAAATCTGACTTTCTGGTAATACAGGAAGAAATGCTGTACTGTCATTACTTTAACAATGGAGCCTTGCAATGTTACAGCATAGAAAAATAGACTGAACAGATAGTAAAATTGACCGTTAGTGCATATGGAAAGTTCTGTGATAAGGCCAGTCAATTTCAGTAGACAAAACTTTGCATGTGTACGCAACTCAAACTCATTTATCCTCGATAGCCAAGCCAGTTTGAAGAATTATATTAAGTCCCAAATAAATTCAATTTCATTGAGAAATGGTCGTCATGTCCAATGTGTTCATTTTTGGGCCCCATGTTCTGGAAATACAGCACATCAGTGTATTCTTGTTTGGCATTGTAGCACTGGTAAAATACAGTATATCAAACGTTGGCATTAGTTGTAATACTTTCAACATACATTATATAAAATCACATATAAAATACATATCATACAATATATAAAGATGGAATTTTTTTTTACACAGTATTAGATAACTATGTGCAATGTTCCACGATCTTAGTAGTAAGAACAAAATTAGTGTGGTCAGGTAACATAAACATTCCATATAGCAAGTAATGTAAATCTCAGTCTTACCTTTCATGTTGTTTTGGTAGTATAATATAAAGTTTGCTGCCTTGAATTTATAAAGTACATTTTATGCAGAAGGCTATGTCTATTTTCAGTTTTTAAAAGTTTGTTTAAAAACCCCACTAATTTTGTGTTTAAATTGTACAGAATTCATTAAATATGTCGGGGAAGAAATAGACTAGAGTTTTGCCTGCAGCCAAAAGCACTGGCTGACTTAACCACTTTACATGCAGTGTTAACTTGCTAATGCCATACATGTTATTGCTAGTTGGGTAACTAACTACTTTATTACGCTAATTAACAATACAAAGTTGTCTTCTGCCCCGAAGCTTGTTTACAATAGACTAGATATGAAAATATTAGCTAACGTACAAGACTAGCTTTGAGGTACACATGAACTCTAAATTAAATCAACCTATTTGATAAAAGGCAATATTATACTTGCCACCATGCAAAAAAAGTATCTAGCTACAAGTTTGTATGGACATCTAACAGTCCCTGTCAATGTAGGTTCATAATTAGCTTCTTACTTCCAGCTAACGCTTCTGTGTTTTTTTTTTTTTTCTTTTTCTGAATTTCTTTTTTTCTTCTGGCCAGTTTGAGTTGGACAGGACTATATTTTGTAGAGATGACATCATATCTTCCAAAGAACCAATCAGAAATAGCTATGTGCTTGCATCAGCACCACAGAAACTGAAGTGACTTCTCACTCTGCCTCTTTGTGCCTGAGCAATTGCAAATGAAACTGGCCGTTTGAGCATTTTATATACAATATTTTAGAATAGCGTGCATGATTGGTAATGATGAGTAGTTTTACCTTTTCTTAATGGTGAAAGGAATGAGAGCTAGCAGAATGGACTATGATTACACTATGACTGAAATTATTATGAACTACAAATAGCACTGTTATAAAGTTGCATTTTTATCTAATTAACCACATTTTTATATTATTCATTACTTACACATTGTGTAAGGCAAGAATACAGTTTTTGATGTTTTTTCATGCTGGTATAATAAAATCTCAGGTTGATATTTACAGACAAATACAACAAAATTAAACTAATCTTCCATAGTTTCACTGGCTAAACTTGCTTATTATGGGATTGATTAGTTGCTCTCCACTATATCAGAGTAGACAGTTAAATGCCATATGCACAACATGAGCACTGCTTCTGCATGTTGCAGTGCCATCCTCTGCTGATCAGTGTAGCTTTTACTACAGTACATGGCCAAGTATGTGGACACCTGACCAATCACACCATATGTGCTTTTTGAACAGCCCATTCCAGATTTAGTCCTCTCTTTATTGTTATCATTACCTCCACTCTTCTGAGAAGGCTTTCCACTAGATTTTGGCACATAGCTATGTGGATTTGTGCATCCAGCCACAAGAACATTAGTAAGGTCAGGCACTGATGTTAGGCGAGAAAGCCTGGCACACAGTCAGCATTCCAATTCATCTCAAACATGTTGAGTGGGGTTTAAGTCGGGGCTCTGTGCAGTCCACTCGAGTTCCACACCAACCTTGGCAGACCATGTCTTCATGGACATCCCTTTGTGCAAAGGGGCATTGTCATGCTGCAATAGGTTTGGGCTAGGCCCCTTAGCTCTAAGGGAAATCGTAGTGCTGCAGTGTACAATCACTTTGTAGACAATTGTGTGCCTCCACCTTTTTGGTAACAGTTTGTGGAAGGCCCACATATGGGTGTGAAGGTGAGGTGCCCACATACTTTTCGCCATGCAGTGTAGCTGAAAGGGGGAAGGTAACAGAGGAGTCATTCCTATACACTGTTCAGGTGTTGCTTACATTGTTGGGGAGACAACACTGTCAATCAGTATGCAATATGACATCTGATCAGGCAGAAAATAGGACTTTTTATAGTTTTTAGCTACAATTACATTGTAGTTATATTTTTTTTAATCTACCAGGGGTAAAAGCTCATTGAATGACAGATATTTGGTATGAGAAATATATATATATTCTTTGAAATTGTGTTGCCAGGGTCTTTAATGTTATAGCTGGTTAGCAATATAAAACTTTCTTAAGAGAGACAATATGTTATGTCCTATGTTGTCTGCGTTATCTGTTGTGCTGCCTCCTTGCCCAAGGAAACTTGAAAAGTTTATATCTCAATTTATATATATATATATATATATATATATATATATATATATATATATATATATAGTCCCTCCATTTTCTCAGGCTCAAAAGTAATTGGACAAACTAACATAATCATAAATATTAAGATTATTTTTAATACTTGGATGCAAATCCTTTGCAGTTACCATTGTCAAAGTTTACCATCAAAAGATGCCTTCATGAATGTAAATACAGATGGTTTACTTCAAGAACCACTGGTAACACTCAAGAACAGAAATGTCAGATTAGACTTTGCTAAAACACCTCTTAAAAAGCCTGACCAGTTCTGATGCAAGATTAACTTGTATCAGAATGATGGGAAGAGAAGAGTATAGAGAAGGAAAGAAAGGACTCATGATCCAAAGCATATGACATCATCTGTCAAACATGTGGAGTCAGTATTATGCCATGGGCATGTATGGCTGCCAGTGGAACTGGGACACTGGTGTTTATTGATGATGTCACTGCTGATAGAATAACAGGATAAATTTTGAAAACTATAGAGCTATACTTTCTTCTCAGATTCAGTCAAATGCTACAAAACTGATAGGACAGCACCTCACAGTACAGATAGATAATGACTCAAAACATACCATGAGAGCAACACAAGAGCTTGGAAACATTATGTTCTTAAATGGCCGAGTGAGTCACCTGACCTCAACCCAATTGAGCATGTGTTTCACTTACTGAAGACAAAGCTGGAGGCAGAAAGGCCCACAGACAAGCAGCAACTGAAAATGGAGGGATTATGTAAAAAATGGCTGTAATTCCTAAATGGTTAATGCAATATTTTGTTAAACCTCTTGAACTGAAGCTGAAATCTACACTTCACTCACATCTTGATAGTTTCATCTCAAATCCATTGTGGTGGTGTACAGAGACAAAATTAAGAAAATTGTGTCACTGTCCAAATACTTATGGAAGTGACTGTATATAGCCTACTACTTGTAATGTAATTTTGACAAGAATGCACTTGTCCGAATTTGTTTTAAACTACGCAAACAAAAAATCTGTCTGAATAAAACACTTGGAGCTGTATTTATAGCTAAATGCTAGGAAGTGTTAACAAACTCTCAGCACTAGATTTGGCTGATGAATACTAACTAACCCTTGGATGCAAACCACACAGTATGTGTGCAAGAATGTGGCAGAGCCAGACAGAATTAATTAATTAAATAATTGCAAACAACAACGAATTATTATCTTATTAGAAGTTTTAAGGAAATGTGATTTATAGAAAACATGTAGATGTAAAAGAATATCAAAATGTTTTGGGAATGAGTTAAAACAGTCCAATCTATGCTGTCATATGGGAGTCCAATCTATAAATGTAGGTCTCACATATGGCAGCAGTTATCAATGCTGGCATAGCACACTTAGGCCACAATCACTGATTGTGTCGTCACTTTCTGTTCCTACTGCCCATTTTTCCCCAGTTACCACCAGGAACATCACAACCTTTCTGGATTTGTGACAAGCTTTCTAATTACCTCTGCTATTTACAGTGCTCAGGCAGTCTGCTACTGATTTCTCTATTATCTTGACAGTTAACAAACTGGTCCCATTAGAACACCAGTGCATGAGACTTGCCTGAGGCAACCTTGAGCTTCAGTAACAACAAATCACTTCTACATTAAAAGTCACCATGTAATAATTGCCTTCAGCTGTATTGCTAAGGCACCTGGATATCAATGGAATGGAAGTGGGTGCTCCCCTTTTGCTAGCTTTATTGACTAACCCTCATGGTAGGTTTGAGAGTTGAATGCTTTGAATGAACTAAAGAAGAGCCCAGACACTTCTTCACTGGACTTTTGGCTCAATACACAACAAAACGACAGGAGGGAATTCTCCTCTCTGTAACCAAAAAAAAAAACATTTTCTACTGTAGCGTGCTGTGGATATTAATATCTCCTGGGACAATGGTGGACTATGTCATATTTCTCTGTTTTGCATAAATTACGGTATGCAAAATATAAAAATGTGACATGTAATCTACTATAGATGCATAAATTACATAACGTAGGTCAAAAATAATAAGTGCTATAGCTATATAGCTAACCTTTGTCTTGCAGTACTTTCCTCATATCAGCAGGATTGCAAGGGTGTGAGAAATAACCCAGCAGTGTATAAGCAAGATAGATAACAAGATATCTATCATAGATAGCAAGATGACAAAACATTTCCATAACAATGTTTCTTATCTAATAATTTTAATATGATATAGTCTGGCACTTTCCAAGACACTGCCTATCAAACTCTTCACTTTTCTCCAAACAAACCCAATGTGAATAACAAGTAGACAATGTAGTGTACACAAAATACCTTGAGTTAGCATGCTGTAGCACTACAGAAAGGACTATGTACTAACCAAGCAGCTGAATTTGCATACTGACCTGGAAGAAATGTGGCTTTCCAGGTCATGTTTGTACTGTGCCAAGGGTCATCCTCATTAAGGATGTTGCTGTGGAACATGTGGATGCTCTAAAGCAATGTTTCTCTCTGTCTTTAAACATTGTCTTGTAACAATGATTTTCATATATGATATGTAATATTTTGATATGAAATTTATTTAACAGATGAGTATTTTGTTTCATTATTTATTTATTTATTTATTTATTTATTTATTGCTAATTAAAGGTGAATATCAGTACTGCAGACATGTCTTAAATAGAATATGAAATTATTGCAATATGATAATGTACTGCTTTGACGTAAAAATGTGTAGGATTATGCTTTGTATTTATGTGTGTTTGTAATAATAAGATCATCCTAATAGTCTCTACTGAAACAGCCTAATAAATTAGATTTAAATGTGAATTCATGAATATTGTAATATAAATATACTAGTCAACAGTTCGGAATGAATGTGGAATAAATTACAATAGCCATGCTTCATAAATATGTGTGATTTTAGGAAGCAGTCAGATTGAGGGTGATGTTCTTATCATTTCTCTCATTTGGCCAATAATATGTCATCCTTTGTTAATTTCTATATGCAGAACCTGGGGTAAATTTAAATTTATGAAATATTTTTGAATATAACTTATCAGCAACCACAGTGCCTTCCTTGGTACAGCCTTCAAATGCATACAACCAAGTGGTGACCAGCCATCACTTGGAGAAATGGCATGATGGGCTATCAGACTGTGGTATACCTAAAAGTGGCTCTAGGGGTGGTCAGAAGACCTCGGGATTGGCCATGAGTCGCAGAAAGTCAGAGAGGTCAAACCTTTGACATTTGCTGTGACATCAGCCCTCTATTTTTATGCCAAGCCTTTTCTTGCCAATTACTTTTTTTCTCTTTTGCCGTGTATAGAGGTATCAGGTTGCAAATGTCATAGAATAGACTTTGCTGGTGGAGACATTGTATGCATGTATGTGTGGTTCCGTTTCCCCCAGGGTGACCTTTGTTGGTACAATTTAACTGTCCTTCTATATGATCAATTTTCATCTGCGTGGCAAACTATGAAATATTTTATGGAACACTTGCAGCCTCCAAATATAATCAACAAGCCAATTATGCATGTGCTTATGATATTCCTGACACAGGAGTCGCTAAAGATATAAAAGCTAACAAATATCAAAATAGGTCAGCTTTACGTTGCAGAGAATCCAGTGAAGACTTTAGTAAAAGATAATGACTGTCATAAGAGAGGATGTGAGGAGAAAGTGTGAAACTAATTGCTTAATCTAACTGCTGCCTTATAAATAACATGCTTGCTTAGTTGTGTTGATGTGTGATACGTGAAAACTTATCTGCTTTTTTTTTTCCTTAATGCCTTTCACATGCATTATCATGAGAGTATGTACACTAACTGTAATTATAATGTGTTTCCTAATTTTAATAGAGCGTTTTAATGTTCAATAGATGAGTCATGCTTTTTATGCATAGGAGAGTAAGTGGATAGAGCTTATATTTTTAAAGGGGTTCTCCTTGGAGCCCTGTCTGATAAGGAAATTATGTTGTAAAGTCCCACATAGAGCCTTCAAGCGTTCCCTCAGAGGGACAAACAAAGGAGCCCTATAAAGTCCTAAAACTATTTTCTAAGAGCATAGGCTGAGAATGAATGCTGTTCTTTTTTAAAATCTTCCTGTAAAATCTGTGTATTGTGCAATTGTCAAGCATTTGCTCAGCATTCTCGTTCCAAAACAAAATCGCCAAATAAAGGGCTTAATCAGCCAATTATGTCACATCATAAGCAAAGCCATTTAATAGGGACTAGTACATTGAAATCTCTCTATGGACAAGGTTTGAAGTTTAAACTGCCCCCTCAGGCTACCAGAAAAATTGCAGACTATAACTTCGCAACAACATTATGTTTAATAGAGCACACATTAAAACAATTCTGCTGGAAAGGAGCAGTGAAGAGCACATCATTCAGAACACAAGCTCTGCAATTACGTTGTGGCGAATTTCCACTAGGCTTGTCAGCCATACATTTTGTTAATAGGTCAGATAGTCACGCAGCAGAAGTGCACACACATTATGGAACATAAAAACCAAGCCATAGGGAATAGAGCTTTGAATGTTAGTCATCAAAGAAATATATGAACTATTATGCAGAGAACCTGGGGGGAAGAGAGGCCGAAAGGTTACACATTTGGTGCTGCTTTTTAAAACTTAATAAAGATGTTAACCACTTTCTTTCCCCTTTAGAAGCATTAACTCATTTTAGTGTCTTTTCATTTAATAAAGTCACTTTTTAGGGACAGTAAATTCCTATGAAGTGGTATTTTCAAATGTGACTATAATTCACCTGTGCCTTTGTAGAGGCTGTGCAATACTGGAGATGGGATAATGGTGGTCAATATTCAACAGGGTTTTGAGTGACTCCCTATGGCATTAGTGACTGGAACATATTGATTCTTGCATCTTTGCCACTGCATTGACTTACCATGCCACTGGAGTCTGTGAAAAGGGGTCTGCTGATCCCTGAGATATATGTAACAGATTTGTTTTAATTATGTGTGCAAACAGCATGGAAATTGGATCGTTGACTGAAGTGGTGCGACTGGAACAATAATAGGACTAATTGCTTTTGCTTTGCTTCCTCCACAGATCAATAGTTAGAGGTGCACTCTGTGGAGCTCTGGCAGTGGTACAGTAAGCTGCCTGGAAACCTGAATCCGAGTTGCTTGATTTTGTAACTGAACTGTTGGTGTTCTTCAAATGATGAGGATGTCACATGCATTTCTAAGCATCTATCATATCTTTAATAATTTTGTGTTATTTTTAATATTTACTATTTTCTACAAGCAGTGTGGTGTCCACCTGTCAGATGTTAATTTGATGTTAATCACTTGGCTCCACAGTGACCATTTTGCTGCCGTCTCTGGCTGAGGGTCTCACTATCCCCAGCCTCAGTCCCAAAACATTTCTAAACTACAAAACCCTGCAAAATAAAACACTCAGACCGTTAGAACAATTTAGTGAGCGGACTCCCTTCCTTTCAGATGTGCCTTCCCTGTGCTGCAGCTATTTCTCCATGCCCAGCAGGGAGTCCGCTTTGTGGCGTTTAATAACCTGCCTTTCGGTGTGCTACCTCCTGAGACACATTCTTCTCTCTCTTTCTTTGTCTTTTTCTCTTTATTTGTGCCAATCTGTTTCTAACTTACCAGCAGCTGGGTGGAGGAGAAGTGAGGGCCTGAGAAATGGAGGCGGTAGCAGCAAATTTCTTCCAGTTGCTCAACACCCTAATCCTCCTCCTTTTCTGCCCAGCTCAAGCATTATATTGCAGTTTCATTGACTGGGAGGTGTTCTGTTGCGGTGGAATAAATAGTCAAGGGGATCCTAGCCTAACGATTAGCTTGTCAGTCAAGCCTGTGCGGTGGGGAGAGGACAGGAGGGGAAAAGAGGGGAAGGGAGGGAGAAGGGTAAAGGCGGCGTAAATCCTGGTATATCAGGGGCCACCGGCACAAATAGGCAGGAATTCTGGCTGCCGTCGCTGACTGCTCCACACCACCTGTTACAGAAGGCAACATGTGCTGAGTGTATTAACCTTTCTGCTACTGGGACTTAACTGCTGGCCACAGCTAGGCCAGCACCCTAGTATGGGTGAGACATCTCTGTCTGTCACACAGACACACACACACACACACACACACACACAAAGCTTTATAAACTACAATGAGTAACCTTCCATGTTTCAGTCTGCATGGTCTGGCTATTAAGAATAAATGATTCAATGTCATATGTTTCATGAAACCCACACCATACATGTGAATATCTAAATGTCCTTTGAACTGTCACTCACAGTTACAGATCTAATGTCTACATTTTTCATCCCTAAAACACTGCACAAAAACAGTATTTCCATGTATGTTAGTATGAGTGAAAAAGTCCTTTTCTCATTGTTATGCTGTGAAACATTTAATATATGCATGCTTTTTAAACTCAGTCATAAATAGCTAAATCTATCAACTGTAGGACAACGCTGTGCACATGATCCTAGAGGACTATAATACACTTGCTTGTGTCTTCCCATCATTGACAAATCAGAGCTGAGCTGAGCTGAGTAAGGAAATAAGCTCAAAAAACTTGCACTGCTACTTGGAAGCTCTGTGCCATATTTGTTTTGGTGCATTAAATCAATTCTTCAGGGTTGATTCCAGGAGATAGGAGATAAATAAGATCTAATCCTATTTTAGCAAGTAGTAATGGAAGAGTAGTTGTATACTATTTGTATATATGTATATACATAGGCAATTTACAAAGAGCAAATTGATAACCTCTGAAAAGAATTTTGGCCCTCTTCTCAGTGTTGATCGCAGTTCATCATCAATAGAAAGTCATCTGATATGCAGAAGACTCAAAGAAGATAAAGACTAGCCTATGTAACACTTGTCCCCTGATGTCTGCTTTTTTATTATTCTGTCACAGTCAATATTCATATATTTATTCTATATGCATCTCTTTTCATGTTCATTCTTTAGTCATCTAAGTGTAACAAATATATTTTTAATTACTTAATCTCACTACCATTTTTTCATATTAATGGCTGTTTTAATGGAATATTGATAAAAAAGACCAAATGGAATTGCCAAAAATATTTTGGCCAATAATCTGTACTTTAATATTTAATAAGACACAATCATTTGCAAAAGTGAAAATATTGTTTTTCCTGTATGTATATAATAAAGTGAGTGTTACCATCCGTTACCTAAATGATACCATGGTATATATTACACTCAGCCATATTGTGATGATCGTATTGCTACAAAGCTGATGGAAATTTACCCAAGATCAAAGATTCTCATATCTCTGGCAACATGACACCATTGTTATTGAGTCAAAGCAGTCTGAAAAGCCTCAGAAATATTTTCCCAAAACAATGCTGACTGTAAATTGAACACATTAATAACTTAGACTGCACTACAATAGCATGTCACTGTTTTAATTCAAGAAATTATTCAGTAACTTTTGCCTTAAACCTTCTACTTTCACTGAGACATATTAAGTTGATTTCCCTCTTTGTGTGTGTGTGTGTGTGTGTTGTTTGCTTATATTTCTCCCAGGGTAGCTCCTACTTGCTTGACATGTTTCCTGGTGCTGCTGAAAGTTTTACATCCCCTCAGAAAACCCTGACCCAAATCACTTATTTTTCCCTCCTTTTAGATCCATTACTTATTCATCTTGTGACCCTGTGAATAAATGATGCTGGGTACTAAATATGCAGGTTCGTCACACTTCTGTATGCATTGATGTCTTGGGAAAGTCTCACTGGCTCCCTTAACGTCCTGTGTGTGAGAAAAAAATGTGTGCAAGTGTGTATGAGAGTGTGTTTGTCCTTAAAAGAGTGTTCAAAGCCTTGTATGAATGCTGGAGCTAATGAGCAGGTACTTGCAGTGGGTTGTGGCAGGTAGTGAGGGTACACAGCACAGTGAAGCCTGCTGCTTGTAATTATTTGGAGCTGCTCTCATCACCGTGGGTCCTGCACATCCACAGTGCAGACAGTGAGAGAGAGAGCGAGAGAGAGAGATAGAGAGAGAGCAAAACAGGGGAGTACAGGCCAGCAGCTGCCAAGCTGTCATGGAGAGGACAGCAAGCTTCTCGGGGGAGGGGAGAGGAAGGGCACTGCTGCAGGAGACATAGGAGTCAAGGTCAGGGTGGAATGTCCTGATGAGCAGAGTGTATGTGTGAGACAGAGTATGTTTATTTGTGCGTTTTAGGGTGAGGTGAGTTATGTGGGAGAAAAAAATATGTGTTTGTATATGTGTCGGAGAAAGTGGTAAGAAATTTTGAAGTTCCTCAGAAACCAGGGGCAGTAACTATCACCTTCTTATACCTACTTGTGTGTTTGCACACATGTAGAAGCCTTCCAAGAAAGTCACAAAGTGATTGTTGTTTCCCCTTCTTCGTACATATTTCAGGCTAATGTACATCTTGGAAGTATCTGTGTAACAGTTTGGGACTATGGTCAGACCCACAGGTAACCTGTTTTCCAAACCTGGTAATAGATGCCTAACATCTGCTAGAACATCTTGATGGCTGTAGCAGTGTATTTTCATACTTTGTGGTGTTCATTCAGAATTCTGTGGGTACTAGCTTTATTTGGATTGTCTTGTAAGCTTGCTAGCCTTCTTAACTATGACTTCCCTGCTGTCATGAGTTAGCTACAAAATCGTTCTCTTGCTCACTATGACACTCATCTCAGTTCCTCGCCAAGTGCAGTTTCCCTTGGCACTCAGTTTTTCCAAACATGCAACTAGCATGGTTGAGTGGTCTTCCCTCACCATATGGTTGAGCTTGCAAAGTTAGCTGGTTTCCGCTAACACACATACAAGGGCAGGAGATGATTTTTCACCTTCTGCTCCCTCCTTTGGCTAGTGCTGCTAGCATAGTCGAAGCACTGTTCATACCTATCCCGTTATGTCATCTACTTGCTAACAACACCAGGGCTGGAGCAATTTTCCTCTGTTTGCTCAGCTGGTGCAGTCCTCCCTCTCCCTTCTACATTTTCCATACTCGCTGCCATCTACCAACTATCGGGCCTATGGCTTAGCATGGCTAAAATGTTCAAGTGGGTGTCCCTTGCTGTACCATGTGCTGTTAACTATTGAGCCAATTGTTAACCAGAACCACTAACACAGCAACACAGGGACGGAAGTTGGGTTCCCATCGACTCCTTGATTCTTCATCAGATCCTGCTGCAGCATTCTACCCAGAGTTTCCCACACATCTCACATTCTAGCTGAAACATGGGCCTATGGCTAGTGCTGCTAGTTTAGTCAAGGCTTTGTTCAGCTAGCCCAATATGTTAGCCACATTGCTAATGCTAAAGGGATGGGAATTGGTTTCCATCCATTCAGCCTTTTTATTCTCTCTGCCAGACCCTTCTCCCTCTGTGTGTACTGTGTGACTAATATGCCATGCTGCAGGACACCAACTACTGCCAATGTGGCAAACAGGCTGGCAGATTCTGACCCTTCAACATAGCCCCTCCTATAGCCCAAGGACTGGACTTCCTTCACTTTGCTCATCCCAGGAGTGCAAGGATGCTATGTCTATTGCAAGCAGGTGACTGGGCACTCCCCAATCACTTCACAAAATCGACCCTAAACAGCACCCATCACTTCTAAATGGCCCACTGAGCTTGCACAGTAAGGGCAGGGTCTCTTATAACTGGTAGACACAGAGGCAGGACCCTTTACTGCCAAAAACATTTCCATTGGGCAACAACTATATTAGATCTGTGGGTTCTGATGACAATGTCGCAGCAGGACACCAGTTCTTCATCAGCCCCCATCCTTCTTGGGCCTCATCAATGTCAGACCCCAATAAATTGCTGTGCAGACCCAGGAATTGTCACCTCATGGACAGAGGTGTGATTGAAAAGGTAGACCCTATGGTTCAGAACAATAATGGCAATGGTTTTCATTTAATTCTACATTTGAGAGGAGTGAAGTTATTTACCCCATTGCACGCTAAGGCTATCAGATGTAATTCATGCTGTGTAGACACAGGACAGGTTCACATTAGTGGATCGGTGCGATGCATATGTGGGGTGTTCTGATCTTCCCAGAGCACAGATGCTTTTAAGATTTGCCTTCCATATACAAGCACTCCAATTTAAAGTTCTGATTCTTCATAATCGGATGACTGCCTTCTACTGTATGTGCCCCCACAATGAAGCAGGTCAGGACACATCCACCCTCTTCATATACATTGCGAGTCTCATAGTGAATTGAATAAGAGACACTAAAACAGGCCATACAATCCACTGGCTTGAAGCTAGATTCATTGAGAATACTAGTCATCCTGTCAGTTCAGTTGCATGGATTGCTTAAATGTGCAGCTTAATCATGCTAAGAAAATTCTAAGACAACAAAAAGCTTAAGTAGTGTAAAACTAGCTACTAATTGTCAGTATTTTGTGTTAGTTTATAAGGATGTAATTATTATATTTCACACCCATCCAATACAGACTACTGTTGCACTGAAATGCTGGTAATTGCCAGCTTCAACTCACTGACTCAGATTCGATGTACACAAAGTACATGATGTATACAAATCCAATACACAATTCATGAATGTTTAAAAAATACAAATAGATACCTGCTGAAATACAGAGACCAACTGAATTTTATATATGTTTAAAAAACATACACACAGAAACATATAACAGAAACCTATGCAAATGTAAAGTCATTTATAGATATGTATGGAAATAGTCATGCTTTGGTTTTGGCTTAGAATTTTCAGTTTGTAACTGAACTTAAGGAATAACTCCTACACTGACTGATTCATTCACCCTAGTAACTGGTTTGAAAAGACTGAATAATTCATGAACAAAACATGTATATTATGCATTCAAATCTTGTACACAATAAACATATGTGCTTGTGTCTAATATTTAAGGGTTATCTTTAGGTTTAGAGTTATGGCACAAATTTGTTACTTTACTTACCCTACTCTACAACTCCATCTCTAAACTGAATATCTTAGCATGCCAAGTATGTGTAGGCTATTTCATCACTCTACATTTGTGGTTTTCTAGGAAGCTGCACCCCCATATATCTGGTGTGAGTATATGAGACATGAGGAAATGAGATATGAGGCTATGAAATGTGAGGACAAGAGATGAAAGGCTATGAGATGTGAGGATTTGAGACATTAGCTATACCAAATTCCTTTGACTAGTGCCTTAACAGCTTATTCTCAGTAGCCAAAAAAGAGTGTGCGTGTGTGTGTGTGTCTTATGCCCCTCTCATGAGGTGTCAGACAAGAGCCTTGCTGCTCTTGAGTGTCCTTGCGTATAGATCTGGGAGAATGTCCCAGGATTCTGGGTGAGGAATACTCCTCAAGAGGGAAAACACACCAGTGTGTTAAGTTATTAAGCCCCACTTTGGGCGGTGTGTGTGAAACAAGCTCTTACAAGAGCTGGTGAGAATCCCTTAACTCGCATTACTCCACCCCCTGGCTTTGTCCCTCATTCACGACTACGTTAGAAGGGTCACTCTCTCCATGTGGATAGCTCCTCTGGCCCAATTACACTGCTACATTGCTCAATTAGTCCCAATCCCCTCGCTTATTAAGGTGACATTTGAAAAGGGCTTTACATTTTTCAAAGCTTAAAGAAAGAGGAGTGGTGGGGGTTGGGGCAAAGCAAGATGAAATTAGGCCTGCAAATGACTACTCATGCATTTCTTTTCATAGATTGATTTAGAATTTAGAACTTTGATTTAGAACTTTAGAATTTTATTTTCAAATATATTACTTTTGCTTTTAATTTACTTTTGCTAATGTCTTTTAGTAAATATAACAGGTTGTAAATATATGAAAAAGGGAGATAATTATCCATCTTTGTAATTAAAAATCAAAGGTCTGCAAGACACTTTGAATTATCTAGAAAACATACTAGGTCATAAGGAATAGCATTGTTAGTGCAATGTGTTTTAAAATAAATGTCTTTTTTCCAATTTTTTTTGTTAAAATCTCAATAAGCTTCTTCCAAAAGTGAATCTCCTCTCTGTTGTTAATAATTACTCTGTCTTGTTAATGAAGATAATAACTAATTACCCACTAATGATTAAATACATATTTTAAGTAATTGCAATCTTGTAATTAAAGTTTCACTTACTTGTAACATTCTTATTATTAACATCACAATCAATACCACTACTACTACTAATAATAATAATGATAATAATAATAATAATAATAATAGCACTTATATAGGGGTTTGTGGTTCCCTGGAGGACTAGTGGTTAGGTTTCGGAAGTCTCACCACCGCCACAAAGACAGTGCACTCCCAGCACCGTTCCCAAGCCTGGATAAAATTTGGGGAGGGTTGCGTCAGGAAGGGCATCCGACATAAAAACTGTGCCAAATCAAAATATGCGGATCAATGATCTGCCATGGCGACCGCTAGGGGCACAGCCGAAGGTAAAAAACAAACTATATAGGGGTTTGTGCAAGCAGGTAGTCCCGGTAGCTTCAGTCCACCACAGCAAGGTCACATTCTGTCTCCAGGTGCTTAATTAAAGGAAGCATTAATCTTGTTTACACAATAGAACAGCAATATGGAGTGAAGTAGTAAATTTATTGTCATTAAACAGCAGGAGACTTCTAGGCATTGGCAGAAAGCCCAGCGTGCACATGCATGGTATAAAAAAAACAGAAAAAAAGAAAAAGAAATAAAAGTCCAGTACTTACCCCAGCATGACTCAGCCCTAGACATTAAGTCGAGTTAGACTCCCAAACTTCCCACCTTTTAAATGCAGTCTTTTAGAGGTATATTTAGAGGCAGAGGTGATGGAAAGTGTCTGCAACACTTTACTATTTGGGACTCATGGCAGGGGACCAACTCCACTGCACAGAATTATATGCAAGTACACACATATGCATAAGCATGTGTGCTTATGCACATATACTTAAAGTGAGGTCACTTAGAGGGCTAGTTGAGTACTTCCCAATCTCTTGTCATAACTGCCACTTAAAAACCTTCCATCAGCTGATATTAAATCCACTTTTCCCTTGTTAGCTGTTATTAAAATGTATTATGGTTTTCACGTTCCAGACAGGCAATTATTCCTGGCATAGTTCTGTCTTTTATCCCAAGCAGTTAGATTTTACTGACAGGCTGAGTCTTGGATGTACTGGGTGATATTTACGGGAGTCACATTTAAGTGAAGCCTTACAAGAAGAGAAATATAGCTAACTTGGTGTTGAACAGGTTTTTCCATCTCGCAAAAGAACTTCTATTTGTGATTCTTTTATTATTATTTCTAAATATAGTTGAAATTTATCACTTATTGGTATATCTCACCTCACAGTCACACATGTCCCAGTAAAATATAGTAAAACTTGACTGTTATTATGACATATACTGTATTTAGAAACTGCATAATGAAACGATATGGTTTTCTTTGCTAATGCACAGGAATGCCGATTATTCTTACATGCAGTTGTGGCATGAGGGAAATATTGTTGGTGAGCCCCAAGTCTGTGACTACAACCAAAAGGAGACTATGCCACCCTGGGAATTTCACCCAGGGAAATATCTGCTAAAGAGACACTCAGGTTCGAGAAGCAAGTAAAACATGAGATGTGTTTTAATAGAAAAATAGAAAAAATACTGTTAAATGTAGATAATTCATTTGTCTAGACTAATCATAAAATCATTCAAGACAACAATATAATCTAATTGGTTCGGTGAAGGGAACAGGTAAGGCCACAGTAATTCAGTAGAGTTACTCAGACTTGCAACCCAAACAAAAAGTAAATACAAAATAAAATATAATAAGATAAAATAAAATAAAATAAAAACAGGAGAAGATAAATGAAACACAACTAAATAAATTAGTGTTCAGCTGCACTGGCACAATCAAATAGTAGTAATAATAATAATAATAATAATAGTAAAAGAAAACAAATAAGTAAATAAACTCATCCCAAATGCAGAAGAAAAGGAGCTGAGAGTGGCCTATCCAAAAATACCAAATCCACCAAAAACCATACATGCAATCACAGCAAACCATTAGAGGTGATTTTGAACAACACCGACAACAACCAACGGTACTGTAAGGGGAACTCAGATAGGAGGGCGCACATCTCAGCTGTAATTTGGTAATGCCCCACAGAAAAGAAGAAACGAAGCAGTCCACAACTTTACCGGTCCGTGCTGCTTTGAACAGGTTAGACAAAAATACACACAAAATCAACAAATACAGAAGAAAAACAAAAAAGGAAGACGAAAAAAGCCCTACATGCAACAATGATTATACTAACTAGTGTGGGGCTCAGCATGGACTCTCCAGAGCAAAAAGACAAGGAGAATTAAAAGAATAGATTTGTACTCACACACAAAAACAAATAAATAATACAAATATATATATATATTTATATATATATAAATATATATATATATATATATATATATATATATACATATATATATATATATATTTATATATATATAAATGAATAAACACACCCCCTTGATTTATTTCACTACCAAAATTAGTTAGTTAACTCAAAAATAACCCAACCCCAAGTTCGTTCGCTGTTCCAACTCTGGCAATTTCCGGGGCACCACCCAGAAGGTAATTAGGACCCCATATGGGGACTCTGGAATAGACGCAAAAAAAAAAAAGTGTTCACAGTACAGAAAACTTCCTGTCCAAAGAGCCAGGAAGCCAGGCAATAAGGCATCCAGGCTAAAATACTGGGACTGCGAGTGAAGCATGCGCAGTGCATAGCACTGACAGTAACAGTCCTAACAGCAAATAGGTCAAGAGACCACAATACAGAGACACAAACAGGAAGTCAGGTGACAACACCTGAAACACACACCTAGGTAGCACATACCTCCCTTCCCTCCCTACACCATATGTGCCAATTATCTAATCCCCAAGCTCAAAACAAATTTAAACAGGGACTAGCCATGAGGGGGCAAAATGTCTAACCTGCCACAATCGACACTGATAACTGCATTCTTCTCAGGCTTCACCTTGGCCTGTGCAGCTCACTCTGTGCCAAAGGTTAGCGTAACACCCCAACACTAAGCCTGTCATAATCACAGCACACCCCTCTCACTGCATTAACTGTAGCTGGTTAGTTTTCCAACAGTTCTTCAGTGTAAAGACTTCCCAATCTGAGGTGTGTGAGGAAGACTGGAAGTGCTATAAGGCCTATAAGAAGTGCGATGGAGCAATTATTTATTTGAACTTGATCTTCTAGATATGCTATTGAAGTTATATTGAAATTTAAAAAAAAAAAAATATATATATATATATATATATATATATATATATATATATATATATATATATATATATATATATATGTATATATATATATTCCAAAATTAGGCCTGTTGCCACACCACAATAAACAATATTTTATTTCCTAAATCGAAGCTGTTTTTATCCATCACACCCTGCTTTCTTTCTTTCTTTCTTTCTTCATTACTATACAATTTAGCTGTGATTACAATTACAATACAATTACAGGTACAGGAAATAACCTCATCATTACTAATTGTGTAAACAGTCTGTATATTCATTGGTTACCCTTTATAACAGGTGTGTAACTGCCTCCATATTACAACTGTCACTGTTATTCTTCTAGGAGTGGAATGTAGTCAGCTCATTATCAGATCCTGTAATTTGTGGCTGATGGTGCACTTTGAGATCGGGTTGATCTCGGTCCTTCAGGCAGGACACGAGAGAGAGAGAGAGAGAGAGAGAGAGAGAGAGAGAGCTTTGCTTCACAGCAATTTAAACAAATTCGTTCAAAAATATTTTGAAAATGAAAGCCTCAATTCATCTTTTTTTATATAGATGATCCTTAAATTAGCATATTTCTTAGATTTTTATCTTTGTTTAAACCTGAACTGAATATATATATATATGTATATATTTTGTATTTTATAAAATAAAATCATTAACATGTTACATTAATGTTCCTTTAACTACCTTTTTTTGTTAAAGAACCATGCATTTTAGCATTAATTGTTCAGAAACAATTTTAACAAAATAATTAATACTTGTACTGATTTATCTTTGCTTGAATGTTAACTAAATAGTGAACATTAAGTAATGTCTATTACATTTATAAATAAATGTAAACCCAGTGATCAGAATGAGCTTAAACCTTAATTAATATGTTCTCTGTGATTTATTCAGATGAAATTTCAGTATTAGTCTACCATATTTAAATAAATGTTACCAAATACCTAATGGTACCAAAACAAACAAACAAACAAAAAAATTTTTACATTACTTGATGTTTGCATTAATATAACTAAATCATAAAGACCTATGTTAACCATGTTTATTTCCAATATGACTAAAAATAAGTCCACAAAATGTAGTGCACATAATTTTGCATAACTTAAATTACTACATGTTTCTAATATTGATAATCAAGTGGTTTAACCAATTAATATATTAGCTAAATTAGGTAATGCGTCATATGGATCATTGTACATTTTTATACACACATACTGTATATGTTTCAATATTATCTCACATATATAATGAATGGAGCAATTATTATCTATATTAGATAATAATATATTAAATGTATTAAATATATTATGTATAAGCTCTAGTGCAGTACTCTTCCTTCCTCACACACAGACACACAAACACACACACACACACACACACACAAACACACTGACCTCCAAAGTAGTTGCGGTGAGGGTAACAACTGGTTTGAATCACGTTTCGGGCCCCAGCTCCATGTTTTATCTGTCCAACAAGTGCCATGGAAAGCCTGGGGGTAAAGCAAGTAGATCTTATCACAGCTTCTACAGCAGGAGAGGAGAGGGGGAACCATGCTGCTTCCACTGCCATGCATCACTAGTAGCAACATGTGTTTAGATTCTGGCACAGCTGTAAACTGTCTCCAAGCTAATATAAAGAGCCTAATGTTCCTCTCATGTGTCCTGACTATGCAAACTCCTGCTAGCAGTCCTTGAAAATAGCTGTAGGTAGTTGTATTAAATTGATTTGTATTAACATTTGTTTATGTTTCCAATACTGTCAATACTGTTGACAGTATGTTATAGAGTTCATTGGAAAAAAATATTAGAAGGCACAGATGATTGGCCAGATACATGGGGTGGAGAAACCACAAAGAACATTATTATCAATATCATTATTTTAACAATCTATACACCGATCAGACATAACATTAAAATCACCTGCCTAATATCGTGTAGGTCCTCCTTGTGCCACCAGAACAGCTCTGATCCTAAGGCATGAACTCCAAGACCTCTGAAGGTGTGCTGTGGTATCTGGCACCAAGACTTTAGCAGCAGATCCTTTAAGTCCTGTAAGTTGTGAGGTGGGGGCTCCATGGATCGAACTTGTTTGTTCAGATCATCCCACAGATGCTCGATCAGATTGAGATCTGGGGAATTTGGAGGCCAAGTCAACACCTTGAACTCTTTGTCATGTTTCTCAAACCATTCCTGAACAATTTTTGCAGTGTGGCAGGGCACATTATCCTGCTCAAAGATGCCACTGCCATTAGAGAATACTGTTGCCATGAAGGAGTGTACTTGGTCTGCAGCGATGTTTAGGCAAGTGGTATGCGTCAAAGTAACATCCACATGAATGCCAGGACCCCAGGTTCCCCAGCAGAACAGAGCATCACACTGCCTCTGTCGGCTTGCCTTCTTTCCATAGTGCATCCTGGTGCGATCTCTTCCCCAGGTAAGCAACGCACACGCACCTGGCCATCCACATGATGTAAAAGAAAACAGGATTCATCAGTCCAGACCACCTTCTTTCATTGCTCCGTGGTCCAGTTCTGATGCTCACACACCCATTGTAAGCACTTTCGGCGGTGGACAGGGGTCAGCATGGGCACTACTAATTCATGGACCACTAGGACTAGGTCTGTATGGTTACCATGGTCCCATACTTGCAAGTTTGTAACAATTCACATTACTCAGAATGAAATCTTCCAACAGTTAAGTTTTGGAACGGTATTTTAAGATACCGATACTGTAAGCTTGAGTCTCAGCCGATACTAATACTCATCTGATATTGTTTTCTTTTAAACCTACTAAGCTTTACAATGTTATTTTTTGTCATTTTTAGCAGAGTTGATGATCATACTGCAAATTTGCCAATTGTATGTTGTATGTTAGAATAAGGTATATATGGTGATATAGAATAAAGCGATTTCCCAAAAGATTAATTAGATGCTGAACAGCTCTGTATTCTTTTGCACTTTATTGATTAGTGTTAAAGCTCTAGGGATAAGAATTGCTTTTGAGGAACACAGTCTTTCTCTCTCTCTCTCTCTCTCACACACACACACACACACACACACACACACTGTTCACACCCCATCTCCTCTAGAGGAATTAGAAGAGAGACAAAAGAGAGAACATTCTTTATGTCCCATTGGGTGGTGAATAGAAGCGTTTCACGTGTCAGTAGAGTAGTGTTTCCTATAGATTCATTAGCCTTTTTGGTCCCTCCCCCAACTCTACATGGGCCTCTCTCTCTCACTAACCCTCTCCTCTCTTTCTTTTTGTTTGCTATCCACAAGAGCTTTTTTAGTATGAGCAGTGTTTGTAATTAGTTCTGAGTGCAGAGTTTAAGCACATTGAGCTGGGTATTCGTAGGTGCCAGTGTTCTCACAGCATCTTGAAAGCTGAACACTTTGGAAGGGGCAAGGCTTTGTTGCTTGCAAAGTGACAAAACAAAAAAGGGCATAGAAAAAAGACTTCTGGAAATATTAGCAGGCATTTACACTCAAGAGATTCTACCAGATTCTTCCTGCTTATTCGTCCAATATTTACATTAAAATTATTATCAATTTAATTTGAATATTTACATTAAAATTAAGTTGATAGTAATTTTAATGTAAATATTGGCAATTATTTTGCAGGAGTTTATTTTAATGTAAAAGGAAAGATATCATTTTGGACCAGTGCTAGTACATGTGATGTACCATTTTTATTTTCATGGGAGAGTTATCAAGACAAGTACCATCTGTATTTATTGCTATTTTTTAGTATTCATTTGATCTGCCTTGTAGACTACTGTGCCTCTAGAATAGGAACTCTACAATTATTTAGATTTGTTATCAATTAGCCAAATATCAAGCAAATATCAGTTGGCCTCTGCAGGTCCTGCTTTGCCAGTCGTGGGAAATCGGTGTGTGCATTTAGTGCTGGGAGAAGCCTGAGAAGTCCTTTATTGTGTCATGGTAGGAGTTCCAGTGCAGTCCAGCAACATGGCAAAACAGGTTGTTTTCATTTTAAGCAGAGAAGGCCAGGACCATGCCTCACTACTCACAAACTCCTCCAGATCTGCCTTGATCAAGGGAAGTTGACTGAATGCTTTGTGTCCTTTAAGACACTAATGTGATTATGTCACATATTTTCAGCTGATTCCCACCGCTATCCGCTCTTTGTGTGAGGTCTGCCACTCAACGCAAGCTCTCATGCCTGCTAGATGTTTCTCTCAACAAATTCTGGTTCCTAGCCAACCAAAGGCAAATGGAGGGGTGTGTACATGTGTATGTGTGCGTGGCAGCTTCAGTGTTGAGATTTAAAGAAAAGAAAATCTACATTTTAAGGTGTTTGGGTAACATTCTACAGAGCATTTTAATGAGTCATTAGAGATACAAAGAAATGTTTAACTTAAATTTTAATTAAAGTAATGAAACATTAAAAATATACTTTATTCTGCTTTTTCAACTAATGTGGAGTTACCAACATGAGCCTTAAATATAAGCACTAAACAACTACCTAGCCAGGTACAATGTAATAGTGTGCTTTTTAAAATAACAAAAAATACATTTATGACAAGTTAGTTTGAATTAGTGCCAGAAGGACCTGTGGTCTTTGCTATAGTGTTCACTGAAAGAGCACACAATGTCTGTTTGATACTGTAATGGATATATTTCTTCTGATTACAGGATACACAATATTCTGTACTGAATTCGGTACTGCACACTTGACCATCTGTGATTGGATAGAAACCTTATAATTAAATTAATATAAAGACTGGAATATTGTTTTTTACCACTCTGTTTTGATAATTGTGTTTGAAGTCAAGGTACAAGCTGTAAGCTAAGAATAGTGCCTTATAGGTCTGTAAGACCTTCAGTCATTATCTCTTTTAATGTTTCACACTCATACTTAATGTAGGTACAGTAATAAGCAATATTTATGCATTAAAACATTTCCTTCTTAAAGTTTCTTAAGTAAATAAAATAAAAAATTTAAGCACAAAATTTATAATGTTAGTCTTTAAATTCACAACCTATTTGCAAGTTTCATACAGTTTATTCATTTTCAGAGCACCAGTAAAAAAGGTTGAGAATATAACTTAATTGCAGTGTGTAAATGACTACATTCAGGAGGAATTGGGTGTACACAGTGTCTTCCAGAACTGTTGGCACGTTCATAAAAATAAGTAAAAATAATTGTATATATAAACAATTTTTAAAAATTGTAATCTTTCAATCTAACAATAAGTGAACATTGTTCTAATAAAAAATACATTTTTTTTAAATAAACATATTTTCTCTCAAAAATATTGTTTTGATTAAAATAAAATTATTGACACTCCTAAGGATTTTTTTTTTAAATAAATGCAAACGATTTGTCATTTTTGAAAAAAAGGCCATTATTTTTCAGTTGCTGTCAGTCCCCCAGGCAATAACTCTAGTTATTTCTTTTAACAATTGTTATTTCTTTTAACCTCTGTTTCAAGAATTTCCCTCATGGGATCAATAAAGTATATCTATCTTTCTATCTATCTATTCCCTGGAGTATAAATATGATGTTGCACACATGTAAAATCCTGTCATCCATTGTAAATTCTATCATCCATTACCATGGGAAAATCACTAAAATGTCAATATAAATGAGACAGATGTTTGATGCAAAAATCAGGTAATGGACTATAAGCACAACAAAAATGGTATTTTTTTATAAAATATATAAAATACCATTAAGCACAATTATGGCCATGATATCACATCTGAAGTTTTTTGCCAGGAATTGGACTCATGAGCACACTGTATCCCCAAACAATACAGGATAGTGAAAAAGGAAAAAAGAACCCAAAGATCACAGTTTTAGAATTGTAGTTTAATGGATTCTTGTGGTTGTCAAGTTTCAAAATCAATTGTTAAATGCCTCTTTTGTTAAAAAAAAAACAAACCAAAAAAACAAACAAACAAGCAAAAAAAAAACATTAGAGCTACAATTGGCATCATGTGTTGTGGTCAGATAAGACCAAAATGAAAGCTTTTTGCGATCAGCATATTTTGCAGATAAAGGAAACTGCATACAAGGAAAAGCACCTGATATCCACTATAAAATATAGTGGTAGGTCATTCATGCTTTGGGGCTGTTTTGTGGCTGGCGATTCATGGGTTCTTTTAAAGACTGATGGCATCAATTCCAGGAAAAGTACCATGAAGTACCAGGAAAATTCACCCCAAAACCAGGTTGCCTCTGCCAGGAGGATCAGACTTGGCCTTTCAACAAGATGATGGGCCATACATACTTCCAAATCAACACAGGAATGCTTAATTTATTGAGGGTTTTTTTTTTCGTAAGCTACACATTGCCCCTGTATGTTTGAGCTTAAAATATCACTTACTGTTGTGTGTTCTATGTATGTATTATTCATTTTATCTATTAAATTATGTGTGCCAATAATTCTGGATGGCACTGTATGTGCAATACATGCGTAGTATTCTTAGAACAATGGAAACTGCAATTAAAAAAAGTTACTATATCAGAATAAAATCACAAGTATAAGTATTGTCACCAAAATAAAACATTTTTCAGATAATAAGTATGATATACAAGCACCAGCTAAAAGGCCCACCAATGAAGCTGACTATTATTGGTTTACTGGGAGCCGCAAATCCCACTTTGTCTATATAATTACTTACCATTTAGGGAATTCCACCTAGAGCTAATACAAAAGCAGGAAATGCTTTGCAGACTTTTAAATAATTAACTTCAGTGGGATAGAAGAAAACATATGTTGCTGGTCCATAACTTGGGTTGACACTAAAATCTCTGTGCAGATCCCACAAGGCTCTCAGGGATTTAGTAGTACCAAGCTGGCATTCTCAGAATGATTAACCAGTTAATACATTTCATTAATTTATCCTTTATACTGGATGTCTCCATATTTGAAAGAGCTTCAATCTATTTTTTAGAGATGTGTGCTTTGGAAAATAGCAAGTGCAGCCTCTACCAAGTAACCCTGTGAGCTTTTTGAAGGCCAGTTGCCTTTTCTGAGTCCTCTTACGGGTCTATTCTTTGGGACATTAGGGGCCACAATACACTGAATGTACCATTGCTGTGTAAAACATTTAGAAATAAGAAAAGGAATACATGTGCACCCTTACAAAGGATTATTCTGCTGCTTACAATGTGATGCCTCACTTGGTTAGACTAGAGATTTATTGTGTAAAATTACCGCCTGCCTCTCAAGGTTTGTTATTGTAGGCCTTGAAGAGGAGACTTGTTTATGAAATGGTTTGTAAATGTAAATGAGCACTGTATCATTCTTATTTTTTTAAAGCTTGTTATTATATAGTGGCTCTATATTTTATTGAAATGGGAGTATTGAAGACTGTAGATTTGACATATTATTATTTCATCATGTAATATAAATAACATTATATTAGAAGGTTGTACAATATTATATTGTACTTTTCATTTGTCTTATTTAAAAAAAAAAAAAAAAAAAACACTCAATAATGGTTGCAAGACAAATCAAGACCACAAGTCAGTGAATCTACTGTATGTATATATCATTTTTAAAGAAATATTACATTATTACATTTTGCCTTTGACCCATATTACTTCAAAGGTAAAGTATAAGTACTGTATATACATCCCAAACCAACCCATTAGTTTCCACTTCCCAACTATTTTGTTTTCTATCAGGAAAAATATGCATAGTCAACAACACACCCAAATGATCTTTATGCTATCTTGTATTTCTGTGTAAGTATACACCGTAGTCTTCATAGGCTAATTTTCATGCCACATGCCTTTACGAACAGCAGAGTGGCACAGATCAATGTCTGTGTCTAAGGTCATTCTCTTTTAAAGAAACCCTTCACCCAAAATGCTAACAATGTTCAGTTTGTTGTCAGGTTGCATTATGAAAATAAGATTACTCTTTCCATTCAGTGTTTTGGGTGAAGTTACCTCCATTCTGTACAGGTCAAGCTGACGACAAAAAGCATACTTGCAGCAGTCAGTCCTCTGGATATTAACAGGTTAGACTGAGACCATATCAAAAGGCCATTGCCCTAATGTGGAAGAAGAGCTCTGGCTGCCTTTGTAATTCATCAGATTGGAGAGGATAACATACTCAGTGTCTTTTCTACAGAGCATGGGAGGAATCAGCATGGATGAATGGATAAGCACAATTTAGTAGCCCAGGCCAGCATTGGAACATGAGGCCCTAGCACGTGTGTCATCAAAACACCAGGATTACGGATATGTGTCTTTTTGAAATTTGTGTTGCAGAAAACTAGATAATCCAGCCACAGACAGTTTGTTAAATGCCACTTTCTGGGTTCATCAGTGCTGCAAGCAGATTAGCCTCTGCTAGTGGATCTCATATGACCTGGTCAACCCATCCCTGCAGGATTTAAAGGATTAAATGTCCAGTGAAATTTCTCTCTCACCACCACCTCTGATAGTCAGTCAAATTATCACTGGGATGGATGAAGCATTCCAGATCCCAAAACATCATCATGTATATTATACATGAACACAATCATGTATATTATTGTGTGTGTGTGTGTGTGTGTGTGTGCATGTGCACATGCTGATTTTTTATTTCTTTTTATCAGCAAAATTGGAGGATAATTACAGTACTGCCAAATGTCCACAGGTGCAGCAGGAAGCTGAGCCCACTCATTATATATCTGACAGGAGTCTTGGCAGCTTTAAGGTCTTCAATCCCCTGTAGTAGAGCTAGTCATATATCTCTGATATGCTGTGACCAGCACAGCATTGGAATGACAGTGACTCTGCCCGGGACTCAGTGACCAATCTCAAGCCAGCATTAGCATCCATCACTTCTCGTTTTGGTGTTCTTACTGTTAGACTCTAGCAGCTTTGTTTGAAAGTACTGTAATCACATGGGTAGGGGAGGGAACATGAGGAATGAGGTTGAAGGCTAAGTCCCTGTTAAAAGACACCATGAGCCCTGCTGTATCAACAGACAGGCCATTCGAGCCTACAGCCCTAAGATGAGATGTAATTTCCCCATTTGCTTTATGGCCAGTTGCAATCCCTGAGCTCTTGTCAGCCTGCAGTAAAGATATCATCAGTAGTAGAAAGTGGACTTAGGCAATACTCAGAGCCTTAAAAGGCACTACTTTCAGCTTGCTAAAGTATGGTACAAGCACAGGTCACAAGTGATTTGAAAACACATTAAGTTTTTTCTGCTCACTAAATTTGTGTGTGTGTGTGTGTGTGTGTGTGTGTGTGTGTGTGTGTGTGTGTGGGTGGGTAAGACAGTTGCTGATGTAAAAACATGACTTTTGGCACACTGGAGCACCTTCTAATATCTGTGCACAAAAGTTTATAAGTTCAGAAATCTGGAACATGCTGTGGAGATTGTGTAAGGCTACAGCACAGACCTGCTGAAATGCCTCTCTTATGAGAGGCTGTTTTTTTTTTCACCCATTAGGGTCGAGCAGTACCTTGGCAAGTATAATGAATGCCCTCTTAAGGCAAATATCTACTAAACAGCATGGGTTCTGTCCTGGTCCATTATACTAGAGTTTTAATATGTAATATTAGCTTGGGTCATGCAGAATTGTGGTACATATTTCTTTTTGTGGCCAAATAGCTATCTAATTGAGAGAAACTGTAAATTTTGGCCAATTCGTGGAAAGTAAATGTTAGATAATTGGCAGACTAGTTAGGAACATGTGTTTGTCTCCCATGTAGGAGTTAACACTGCAGTTGCTGCTGGTGCTATTTGTGGTTATTTGTTCCAGTTACTTGAAATACATTAATGAATTACTGAAGCATATCCATAATATTATAGTTAGGGTACTTGAAATGAAAAAAATATATACAGCTAATCCCATACATTTCACTCCATTCCTTTGAGGTTTTTTTTTTTGTATATAGTATCCACATCTACACATTTTTTCAAATTTTTTTTATATTGCAGCCTTATGCTAAAATGCTTTTTTCACATCAATCTATGTCCTAAACTCCATAACAAAAAAAAAAAAAAAAAAAAAAAAACTCGAAAATCACATAAGTATTCAGACTCTATGACACTTGAAATTTAGTTCAGGTGCATCGCATTCCTCTGGATCATCATAGAGATTTTTCTAAACTTTGGAGGCCACCTGTGGCAAATTCAATTGATTGGACATGATTTAGAAAGACACACACCTGTCTGTATAAGGTCTACCAGCTGAAAATGCATAACAGAGCAAAGACCAAGCCATGAGGTCAAAGGAACTACCTGCAGCGCTCAGAGACAGTATTGTGTCAAGGCACAGATCTGGGAAAGGCTACAAAAAATTTCTGCTGCATTGAAATTTTCCAAGAGCACAGTGGATTCCATAATTCTTAAATGGAAAAAATTTGGAATAACCAGATCTCTGGCTGCTCAGACAGTGAAGGACACATGATAGCATGAAAACATGCAATTTGAAATTTTAAAATGTACATTTTTTTTGCAAATTCCAAGTGGGGTTTCATTTCAAAAGGCTTCCGTTTGGCTACTCTGCCATAAAGGCCAGATCAGTGGAGTGTTGCAGTGATGGTTGACCTTCTACAAGTTTCTCCCATCTCCACACATGATCTCTCGAGCTCAACCAGAATGATCATCAGGTTCCTGGTCACCTCTCTTACCTAGGCCCTTCTCCCCTGATTTCTCAGTTTGGCGGCCAGCTCTAGGAAGAGACTTGGTTGTTACAAACTTCTTCCATTTAAGAATTATGGAGTCCACTGTGCTGTGATGTTTTCAGGGTTTTTTTAAATAAATTTGCAAAATTATCACAAATATGGTTATTGCTTTGTCATTATGGGGTATGGAGTGTAGATTGATTTGAAAAAAATATTTAAAGCATTTTAGCATAAGGCTGCAACATAACAAAATGTGAAAAAAAAAAAAAATGAAGGGGTCTGAATACTTTCTGAATGCACTGTATTTATGTATCCATGCTAAATTTCTCAGCATTTCATGGTTAATCAAACTAAGGGAGTAGGTATAAAATATAAGATATACATATTTAAGCACAATCTTTTCATGAAGCTGTAACAACTATATTCTTCACATTTTGTCACGTTTGTTCTCCTGCTGCTGAGCCTCTTCCTGAACACCCTGACCAAAGACAGATAAAGAAATCAGTTGTCATAAGATTATTCCACACTGAGAGAACATGTGTTGTATTTGCACAGGTGACTTAATTTTTTGGCCTTCCAGACATCTTGCTGGAATTTGCCCTCATCCCGGTTTCAGTTCATCTCGCAAATCAGGGGCCACACTTCCCTTTTCCTGCCCCTCTCACTTTACATTTCTATTGGTTTCAGCTGCTATCTGTTTCTTGCTTGTTTTCCTAAACTGCCAAACCCAACCATCCCTCAACCACACTTTACATTTCTTTATTAGTTGCTCATTAACTGTTCTAGTAGGCTGTGATCACGGTTTTGTCCTTGTCTGTTTCCTTCTATTTGTTTACTTCTTATTCATTTGTTTCATGGCTTCCATCCCAGTGACTGTCTTTCCTCTGAGATTTTTGTTCCCCCTCCAGATTCTGCTTATAACACCCCCACCCTCCCAACCTTCCTGTTTGTTGATCCAAGCTGTTTCCCCTCTCTCTCTCTCTCTCTCTCTCTCTCTCTCTCATAGTGTTCAAGTGTTCATATGGGAGGGTAACACTGAATAAAATTAAATAGAAGTATTTAGCCTGGAGTTCACTTTGAGCAGGATGGGTATCCAGCTGCATCTACTCAGCTATGATAAACTTCACTTATAAAACATGCTCATTAGTTACTCAACATTCCTCATGCTGACAAGGAGTACCCAGTGACAGTTTTTCCCACCCATCTCCCTCCCACTACTGTCTGATTTCCCACCATCACCTCTTTCACTTTTCTCGTTTCTCATTATCTCATGTTTAAATGCAACACACAGCCTCCAGTCCTGCAACAGCTCAAATGCAAGCAAGAGAAATGTTTACTTTGAAGCTCCACATGCATCATGCCAAGTCAGTTTACTCAGGAGCCTTAAAGATTGTAATCCCCCTTGAGCTCTTATTTCTTAGGCATCATTAAAAAAAATTTACAAAGCAAATGTCATCATTTGCTATTGCTTAACTGTTTCACTAACACTTTGCATACCAGATATATGACTTGCAAATTCTGGAAATTGTACTCCACGTCTGTGCCATATTAAAGCAAGTAAATTCAGTTGTAAACAGTGATGATCTAGTGATTCTTGGAACTGGTCCAGGGCACATGTGTTGTTGTCTATGATTAGACTGCAGCCCAATTCAGTATACTTACTTAAACATGAGCAGATGTTTCTCACCTCAGCAGGTTTGAGCAGTGCTCGGAGAGTGTTACATTTAACAACCATTCAGTGAAATCTCACTATTTATGCTACTTACACATATAGTATATACATTTATATATTACTATTTATACTAAAGCAGGTTCTAAAAGTTTAGCATTTTAGTTAAAATTATGTTGCAAATCAGTATGGAAATTATAAATCCTCTCATAAAAATGTGTTTCACTACATCCGGTAATGCATTAGACCAGAGTGGTTGTTTCATTTCTCGCTCAGCTCGCACTTGCCTTCTGGGGATTTGTATAGAATTTGAAGCCCATGTAAGGTCTCCAAAGGACAACATGTCCTTTTTTGTGACATTGAGTCAGTTGAAGACACTGGTGCAATACATCTCCGAGCACCTGTCTAAACTAAATCATCAAGGTATGACCTTCCTTTCCTAATATCCTCGATCTCCGTTGAACTTGGAACCTGTTTGTCATATCATAAACAATTAATGTTATCGATATAACAATAGTGCTTGCATATATCTGTTCACCAAGACAACTTATTGCGAGAGACATCTCACTTCTTGAATAAAGACCTTTTAGGAGTTAAGTGTGAATTCCCACTTCCACCCCCCTCTCCTGAGCTCCATCTCAGGAATGCAAATGCCTTGGGCTCTAGACAGCCTCTGATTTATTTCACCCATCTATCCTTACACACATCTGCCTTTGCCCTTGTGTGTGTGCCTGTTGCTCATTCCTGCGTTACTCCTATCCACCTCTTGACTCCACTCCATTCCCCAGAAGGCCAGGCAAGGATATCCCCTCAACTATCCTCAGAGCTATCACAGAGAACAATGCAATAGCTCACCGACTGCCTGGGGTCAAGTGGGGCAATGCGACAGCCAGGACTGCCTGCTCCCAAAGCATAGCTACTTTAGGCAGCCAGAGTGCGGTGGGAAGAAATGCTGCCTTGTGTCAATACTACATCTGGATTGCTGAGTGCTTTTCAATTCAGCTTGAAAACAAGTGACTTGATATGCATACTTGCTATGTCAATAATGATTTTGCTCTTTCAAGAGCATGGGGAGGCTGCTAGTAGGGAATGTGGTCTGTTTGTGTATGTGTGAACAAATAGAGTGTATGGCTATGAGAAGGCTAATCAGTGGTCCTACTGTAAACACTACAGGGGACTGGCACAAGTATCAGCAAGACCACAGTCAGGAAGCTGCTGGCTAGCCTCAAAAACAGCCCACCAGAATGTTTCAAATGAATCATTTTATTCAGTAGGATCTTCATTGTTACATGACCTGATGTACACATTTTATGTTGTTATAACTGCTCCATCTCACACATATAGACACACATTTGCAGTACATTTGACACACAATCACACCCCAGTCCTGATTTCTCATTTATGAGTCTGCACTCGTGACTGGAGTGGTAAGAACTGGGTGTGAGGTCAGGTGTGATTCATCAGGTGTGACGTTCAGAAAGGCATTCCTGCTGCTGCTCTTGTAATTGAGTCTCCTTGTCTTTTCTAAGACACCAGCAAATATAACTATGTCAGGATACCTTACACCTATATATTTCCAAGATCAGCAAGGTAGACAAGGAGTGAGATATCATTCCAAAGGCAGTCAAAGAGCAGGCAGTGGACACATCTGGACATGAAGAAGATAAAGCTTGTTTAACGACCAAGTGTTGCATCAAGATAAAAAAATAAAATTGTACAAGCTTATCCAGGTTGTGCTGAATGCAGAAGATTAAAAAAAACTGTTACTATGAAAGGCATATCGCTGAACTCTTTAGTGGTGATGTGTGAATGTGTTTATAGCTTGTGAACTTGTCAGCCTGCCATATTTTTGTTTCTTTTTTTGTAGATGACCTTTAGTTCTTACACGGTCAAAAATTTCACTCCAGAAATACCGGCTTTTGTGTATTTCACTGCTCTCGTTCACACACGGTTTTTCTATCACTGAAAAATAAACATAGACTTCTAGGTCAAGACCACAGCTGGCTCATGAAGCGGAATAGACGAAAAAGACGAAAGAAATCAGGCCAGGTCCTTGAACTGTGTTGACATTTATGGGCCAAAGGGCCCATGCACATTTGTGGAGGTCACTGGAAAGTAAACACTTATTAATGGTTACCTGCTTGACGAAGAGATAAGTGGATCACGGTAATGATTAAGCTCCAGCTCAATGGGGTTACAGGCCATGGGCGCATAAATGCATGCAGAGCGAAGCATTCATAGTGCTAATGAAATAGGGAGCAATCATTTTAGGGCAGAAGGCTTTGACTTTTGATATGTGAAAGCAGCAGTTTCATAGGTATTACATATCAGCTTGCGCTTGCGCTCAAACACATACATACAAACACACACACACATACACACACACACACACACACACACACACTTGAAGGGAAGGAGTGTAGTAACCCACACCTGTCAACAGCTATCACTACACCCATGCAGGTACTGTATAGTGAGTAGGTTGTTGACTGCTAGAGGGAGATAGAAAAAGAAAGAGAGAGAAAAACTCTTAAGTTCACAAGGTCATTTCCAGCCCAGGGATAAAATAAACTAAGCCGAACTGCACAAGCTGCAACTTATCAGCCTGACTGCATGCCAGAGCCTTCTCTTCTCTTTGTGTGTGTGTGTGTGTGAGTGTATGTGTGTGTGTGTGTGTGTGTGTGTGTGAGTGTGCATTTCAGAAAAGGGTTTATGGTTCAAGTGCAGGTTTTGCAATACTAATACTATTAATTTTGTTTTGTTAGTAATTATTTGCTTCAGAATTTTCAGCCTCACAATGACATGCTCAAATATTCATTAACATGTTTTAAATAAGGACCCCCCCTACACATACATAATAAAAGCAGAGATTCAGTCCTTGATGGACAAAGGACATTGATTTTTATTGTAAAATAGAGACTACTTGTCTTTTGTTCAGTTCTTCAATCATTTTTTGTCCCATTGTTCGAAATAATCAAAGATTCCCAGATTCCCAAGACAATTTCTCTAGCTCAGTTGATGAAACTACAGACCAACAATAAAAGACATTCAAGGCTTACGATGTGGTGACATGACCCAGACAAACCTTTTGCGTGTCTTCTTCTTCTTCTTCTTAATTTTGTGGGTCTGCATGAACATCTCTTGCTCATTTTGCATGTCTTGTTGTTGACCCACATAGTATGACAGGTAAGAAATTTGCCAGAGAGCTTACTCTTTTAGAGGTAGTGGTGAACATATTCTGAAAACTGAGATTATACAGTCCCCCTGAAAGTATTGGAATGGCAAGGCCAATTCCTTTGTTTTTGCTCTTCACTGAAGACATTTGGGTTTGAGATCAAAAGATGAATGTAAGATAGATCAGAATTTCAGTTTCATTTTCTGATATTTACATCTCGATGTGGTAACTTAGAACATGGCAGCTTTGGTGGCACACCACCCAATTTGTAAGTGAGCAAAAGTATTGGAACAGATAGTCTTAAAGTAAATTAAAGTATATAACACTTTAATATTTAGTTGCATATCCCTTGCTTTCAATTACCATGTCAGGCCGGTGACCCACTGACATCATGCATTCTTCTTTTGTGATGCTTTTCCAGGCATGTACTGCGGCTTCTTTCAGTTGTTGTTTGTTTTGGGGGTGTCTCCCTTCAGTCTCCTCTTCAGGAGGTGAAATGCATGTTCAATTGGGTTAACGTGTGGTGATTGACTTGGCCAGTCTACAACCTTCCACTTTTTTCCTGATGAAGTCCTTTGTTGTGTTGGCAGTGTGTTTTGGGTCATTATCTTGCTCCTTGATGAAGTTCATCCTAATTCATCAGTAAAGATTATTGAGCCCATTCCAGAAGCAGCCATGTAAGCCCAATCCATGACACTACCTCCACCATGCTTGACCAATGAGCTTGTATGTTTTGGATCATGAGCAGGTCCTTTCTTTCTCCACACCAGAACTTTTGTGGCTCAACTCTGTATTTCCTGGTGGTCTTCCGATTCTTACTGCTGATGAGTGGTTCGCAGCTTGTGGTATGGCCTCTATATTTCTGCACTCAATGTCTTGGTGGATGGTGGATTGTGATCTCTTCAACCCTACCCTGTGGAGTTTGTTGGTGATGTCACTGACTGTTGCGTTTGGGTTTTTCTTTACAGCTCTCACAATGTTTCTGTCTCCAAATGCTCTTGTTCTCCTTGAGTGTTTGATGTCTTATTGTTAGTACATCATTGCTTTCCTTCTTTTTCCAGACATTTCAAATCGTTGTGCTGGCTATGCCCAAGGCTTGTGCAATGGCTCTGATCTATTTTCCCTCTTTTCTCAGCTTTAAAATGGCTTGCTTTTCTCCCATAGACAGCTCTCTTGTCTTCACGTTTGTTTATGATTTTTAACATCAAATGCAGTTTTCACAGAGAAAACTCAGGGGTCAGGCCAAGAGTAACTATAAATTGTTTAAACAACCAATCTAACCAGGCACACCTGGGCACCTGGACACCTTTGGAGATGACTATATATACATAAATACATACATACATACATACACACACACACACACACACACACACATATATATATATATATATATATATATAGACCTTTTGATGGACCTTTGTCTGTTTCTTTTTGGCTGTTGTCTACCAGGGATATTATCAGTAACATGGAAATTATATTCAGTTGCATGGATATCATGGCTTGTTAACTCTTGTCATGTATGTATCCCATATGGGTTCCCATCAGACTGTTTTATTTTTTAGCCATGTTAACTGTCTTTCTGTCTCAGTCCTGTCACAGCACTGAAAATAGCAAATTTGAAAGCTTTGCTTTTGAAAGACTGTATAAATATTTCTTTATGCAAATAAATATATGTTAACAAGATACAATACATTGGATTCTTCATGAGTTATTTGTAAACAATTTTTAGTAAGTAAATTTTTCACAATTGTTCATGTTTATTTTATTTTTTTTCAACTGGAATTTTCAATACCTGAAATTGAAGACCACAAGTGAAATAGCTAAGCTTGTCAGTGTAAATATGCTATTAAGCATATTTCTTTGTCTTGACGCCAGGTTTGGGTAAATCTGATTAAACTTCACAAAGGTGTAGTCTTTAAAGTTTAACATAAAACAAAATCCTGTCAAATAATTATTTGACTGTCAGGCATAATGTGATTATTTAACACAGGAAGGGTGCAGCATAAATCACGTTTTCTGCTAATTCATAGACTCCGTTGTCTTTATCAACTCACACTGGTGTTATTTATAAAATGCAATGTTTTTATTTCTTTCAAGATTCCAAACCTTAGATTATAGTCATGAACTCAGTGACTAAAGTGGAAAGGAAAACAGCACAAGGAAATACAACCACCAAAACCCAAGCATAAATGACTGGGGGTAGGAGGGTTGTTTGAGTCTGTTTTCTCCCTAGAAAAAAATGGTTACAATAAAAAAAGAAAGAGTGGGTAATCTGGTTTCCATTAAGAAGATAAAATGGTTCACTTGGATCTTTTTACAAACCTCTTTGTTACTGGGAGGCATCCATGCTGCTCTCTCAATCATTGGCAAGTTGGCAACATTAAAGGCTTCAAACGGCCAAGATGGGTCTCTTAATCAAAAACTAATTGTAATAGATACTAAGGGAGTGCTAACACCCTGACCACTTGGGCTGTTATCAGTGGGCCAAAGCTGGAGACACTATGCAGACATAACCCAGACACTGTAGCTGGGACAGGGTGAAGGAAAGGGGCCTGAGAAGGCACATAAAATGTGAAACCTCACTCCCTCAGATAACTTCACTGGTAGTCTGTCAGGGAGCATTAGTTAGCAACACACATACAGTACAAGAAAAAGGAATTTGGAAAGAAAACATGAAAGTGTTGGGAACAAGCTGCAGATGCCAAGAGAGAATGTCAGTATAGAGAGAAAGCATGGTTATGTTGTTGAGTTTGTCAAAGGAGTTGCTGATAAAAAAGTTAAACACCACTTTAAGTTTTTGACACCTCTCAGACATTCCCAGAGGTATTGCATTACAAATGTATTTGTATGATGCTGTGAAAAATGTGATTTTGAATTCCATTAAAAACAGTTAAGGAATGGAAATAAGTCCGTGCATAAATATTAATTTCTTAAACTCCAATATTATTTTTAAGGTATTAATCCTAAAACTGGGTCCACAGACAGGTCCTGGGAGTTTAAGAGGTTGACAGTTTTTATTTTCTATCTCTTATATTGTGGAAAGCACTATTATATGTACAGTATGTCAAAGTACAAAATCATTGTAGCTGGGCATGAGTAATAAATATAGGCAAGAGTCACGTAAAAAAAAAAATACTGGCAGCATGATATCATTAGCAACTATTGCATCATTTACATGACAGCTTTATTTTATCCTGTGGTCAACAATGCCATAAATTAGGCTCTGTTTGCGTGTTTGCGCACGTGTGTGTGTGTGTTAATATGCTAGTCTATGACTTCATGATGGTGAGGTACACAAGGTGCAAGTCAAACTACTCTTAAAAATTAGAAGTCATTATGCATCACCAGATTTAATTAAACTAATAGATTCCTTTGCATTTTTATTGCAGATTGTCATTGCAAAGGCCAGAATTCCAGTCAGGTAAAACAGATAGCAACTTAGAGCTTCTTTCTCATGTATATTAACCTCACTGACACGCTCCTCCTTAGCATATTGGAATCCCTGTCGAAATTCATGTTCAAGGCTGGGGCGGGCTGTCTTGTCAGAATGATCCATAATGCAATTTCCATCACCAGCAGATGATTGAGTTAAGAATTAGGACTCCAGATACACTTGTCTTTCTTACACTGTCTAACTCATTGGCAGAGCTCATCCTTTGCAGTTAGTCATGGAGCTCAATGAATTTATCTTCAGAGTGAACATTAACCACTGGGATTTCCACATGTTCTGCACATCTAATGCATGGCAGTTTTAACGTGTATAGTACATGCTTGGATCAAGATAATGATTTTGGGACTACATTAGAAAGTAGTGAGAGAACATTATTAAAATTCTAGATTGAGTGCAATCAGATATCACTAATAAATAATGATATGTCACTATAACTGATGGATTATAAAGGAGTGATCAGTACTTCTCCAGTCCTGTTTGTCCACTGTCATTTCTAATAACCTGGCCTGCCTTCCCAAACTCACTAAATCTTAACACAATTTTAAATTCACCAGGTTTTACTGCCTGACCAGGAAGTTAGCAAGGTTGCCTTTATCATTAATTAATTATCATTTACAAATTTAAAGTGCAATTTATTTTCACTATCATCTACTTCACTATAAGGTCCTTAGATCTGCACACACATAATATGTGGCAAATAAGCAAAAGAGCATTGCACACCCATATGCATAGCCCTTCGTTCCATGCCTTTTTTTTTCCTTCTGCACCTAAATGTATGCCTGAGTGGTGTAATTGTGTGGCAAATGCATGCCATTCCCACCCAGCCTTTCTACGGCCCGCTCTGCTGCACTCCGTGGTGGATAACAAATGGGCCTTTTCTTTGCGAATTGAGGCTAAACGATGGTTTCACTTAGAAAGCAAAGTGACTGTCTATCTTCATAACAGTGCTCTCCATCAAAGAGCAATGAATCCTATCCCATCTGACCACCTCTGATTAAACACAGGCAATAGATATCTCCTCGCAGCTTCCTCCGCCTCCCCTCCATTCAAGACCTCACAAAAGCAGCCCTTGCACCTGTGACTAGCTGCTTCTCCTTCAGAAATAAAACACCCTGCACATCTGGATTGGAGAGCCACTAACTGCTCAGCACCAGGGTATTTCAAAATGACAAACTTCCCATTTGAATCAAATTAGGGAATGTGTTTTTTATTGGAGAGCTCTTATGGAAAAGCCCATAGGTCACAAAGCGCAATGACTGCGGCCAGTCAGCTCATTGTTTCACGGAACATTTTTTTCTTGCCCCCTGCCAGACCCAGAAACCCACTCCTGTCAAGCTCGAAGAATTCAGGGTTTTTAGAGGTTGGGGTTTCATTGGAAGCTGTTTCATACTTTATGACTTGCTGCTTTTCAGATTGTGTGGAGAAAAGAGAATGCATTAGATTAACATTTCTCCAAATTAGCTCAATCTAGTTCACTGACTTTTATGACTTGTTGCCCTGTTATTAACATGTCAGTGTATTCTTAAGGCATGATCTTGCACAATTAAAACCAATCAAGTTCTAAAAACCAAATCTGGAGGCAGCCACTTAAGCCACATTGGAACTGTCACAAAAACACAATGAAGTACTGGGGTGTTAAAGATATCATCTATTGCCTCTGAAATATAGAATTAATGTTTAACTCAGAAAAGTGAATAGAAGGAAGATGAGTGTGGTCTAAAGAAAGTATGTCACATAAATACAATATAAGCAAGAATGAATTTCAAATAATCATGACTTTCTGATACACTTAATATGGTGTATATGTAATTACTTACCATTCAAGTTATATTATATACTTCAAAGCCTATCATATGTGATTCACATACAGTTTATAAATTTAAAGCATAAAGTTTAGAAATAAAATGTACACTTTTTTTAATGTGATCTACAATATCAAACATTTTTTCATTTCTTCTTTTCATGTATTTCTGTTTCCAGTCATATTCTGTCACAAGCCGCCTCAAATGTAAAATGTTTAAAACTATTTAATTCAGACTCATACAACAGTGGTAACAAAACAAATTGTAAAACCATTGATGGTACTGATAGAAACTAGACCATTTGGCAGCGTAACAGTGCAAGACAGATAGTGGAATCTAGTTAGGCCTGTCTTGGTTTAGTGTTAGGTTACAGTCTCAGAGGGAGGGTAAAATCTTACACCACTAGTGCTACAGGCATCAAGCACTCAGGATCCGTTCCTAGAATGAAAGCTTAAGCGCTCTGGGAATATTAGCCAATAAGAAAACAAACATGGGTCAACTAAATTAACCCAGTTCCACACATACAGCTGTGGGAGAACTGCTAACTTAACCCTTGTGCTCATCCATTTAGACAGACACATGTATGAAACATAAAGTAATGTGCAAATACATACGCACATGATATGCATATGAACACATTCTTATTTTAAGCCTAAATAACTGCTGAATAAAAGGTGAAATTAGTGAAATTTAGTTTTTCTCTTTATTAAAAATGGATTGTTAAATCTCTTATGAATATGAGTAGTCCTCTACATTAAAGACCAGTGTATATCATAAAAGTGTTTAAAATATTTGATTATTTTTTTTTTAGGATTAATGTTAAAAAAGTTTTTCATACATGAAAGTTTTAAAAATGAATCAATCTTAGGCTAAAGACAGCTTATCTGAAGTGATAAGGTATGTCTTCATGTTCTTTTATATTGCAAGTTCACATTAGATTTTATCTTCTTCGAAGTGCTACACACAGCAGTACTGTTACAACATTAGCTAATGTCATTATCATGTCTGCAAGGTCAAAAGGCCTAATCTTGTGTAGTAGGATTTGCTAAAGCCTAAGCAATCTTATAGGCAAACTGTTGGCTTGCTGACAGGCTCTTGGATTATGGAATAAAGGTTAGCTATAACTGACCTGTCAGATAAGTAATCAGAAATCATTCTGTGTGCAAATGTTCACAGCACAGTTTTTTGTAACACAGTTCTTCTTCTTCTTTCGGCTGCTCCCATTAGGGGTCGCCACAGTGGATCACTGGTCCGCATATTTGATTTGGCACAGTTTTTACGCCGGACGCCCTTCCTGGCACAACCCTCTTCAATTTTATCCAGGCTTGGGCCCGTCGTGTGCAACTCCAGTGTCTGGGGTTGGTTCCCTGGCCAGGAAGCAAACCTGGGCCGCAGCAGTGAGAGCACCATGGCCTAACCACCAGGCCTCCAGGGACCATTTTGTAACACATTTATTTAGCATTAAATAAACAGATTGTGGAATGCAGACTACTTTTATTAACGGATTAAACACACCGCATGAAATTTATACTTCACGGTGGCTGCAAAGTCTGCCAGTGATCCAGGCCTTTTAACTCAAACGCCTAAAATGCAACTAAGTTCATTCCCTTCCACTCACTTTTGCATTGTGATAACATCACACTCTTTTCCCTCCCCTAAGCTACAGTAAGATCTATTAGTCCCTCTTCACCTATTTCAACCATTTATCCACACACACACACACATACACAGAGCCGCTTAGCTTACAGGTGTCTGCTCTCAATGACCCTCCACCTCTCATTATCAAATGTTACCTGAGCTAGCAGGCCGGTATTAAAGTGTCATTACTTCTCCCCACCCCGTAGCCTTTGCAGTCTTCTTTTCCTTTTTTGGCTTGGTATAAATGTCTACATTTCCCTTTTGTGTGGATTACATGCATTCCCACATCAGTGCTGATTGTTCCACATGGAACTGTGGGAGTAGAATAGAGCATTTGATTTCAGATAATGTAGAAGCAGACAAAATACCACTGGACCTGGCAGGGCCTTATTGTCTAGCTGGAGACCAGAATCTGAGACATGGCCCCACTGGGGACCTGTAGCAAAAGAACACCTCGCCACAGTAGATTTAAATAAACTGTTTATAATACAATTTGTCAGGTTTGACGATATCTGTGACAGCAGGAATTCATTTCCTTAACCTTTCACAGCCTCCATATTATGACAAGCGAATCTATAATTTGTCACCTGAAGAATATCATTCACTTGAATAAAGCTTCCATTTACAAGTAAACTAGATTTTGTTGAGATAAGGTTGTTATGCTTAGTTTATGCTTAGCGTTTAATATGATGACATATATTTTTAATATTTGTTCAGTCTTAAATAATATACATGCAATATTCTGCAAGGGCAAAATTGAAATTATGTTGAATTGAATTGATCCTCATGTTCATTATACTTAAAGCTGGGTTTACACTGTTTGCTTTTGGTCTAATTTTGTTACTGATGACAAAAATTGCGCATCGTAAAAGAATGCTTTGGTTGGGAATCAAGACTGGCAGTCTTATAATGCACAACGTGGCATGTTCACCAATGCCCAATCTAGTGCCACTGTGACCAAGGACAGTCAACAACAAAGTTCTGCCAGTGTCAGATATCTTTAAAAACGTCAGATGGGAAGACAGCATATGATTGCACAAAACTCATGAGACAGCTATAAATACAGTAATGGCAAAAGCAAAATGTAAATGAAACATCCTAATGGACAGAAAAAATATCCTAATTACCTCAAGCTCACTTTTTCAAATGTTTCTGTTTATCTGACCCCGTTTTCTGTACAACCTTTGATCATACTGATTAATACCATAAGCAGAAAATAGTAGTTTACTTTAATTGCAGGTCTATTGCTATTCAATCTTTATGGAGTCTTGGACAGCACACAAGATTTCATTGGAATCATCTCGTACAGTGTGAGAAGTAAAAAGACAATTGCAGTGTAAAACTGGTTTTAGTCACTTGTAAGATGAAAAATCTGTGCAGGCAAGTTTCTGTAGTTCACATATTTCACTGTAAGGTGGTGCCCTTCCCTCCTTCACAGTACCTACAAGTCCAGAATATTTGCCTATAATATGTTTCATGGTCCTAATTAATCTATTGATTGGCAGTGTCATCATGTGTTAGTATAGTGAGAGTCATGTGATGAGCTGAACACTTCACAGCCTCCTTTTCCCCATTTTTCATTCATCAGCTGCACTGATTGAGCCCATGTCTTGGTTAGCTGCAGGTCATACAGATAAGGATCAGTAGATGATTGGGCACACACATTCTTAACATGGCTGACCTGTGACATTTCAGGAGAAGGAGGGGATAGCCTGTCATTATGTGTACAATGCACTGCTTTCTTCCCTCTTAGGTTTGCCAATGACATTGAGAGTTTTCGCATTAACTCATTAATGCCAAGACGAATCGCTCCATGGACAAGAGTTAGGACTGGGAGTGCCCTGGGTGGGGAGGAATTCATCAGGCCCCTTTTGCCTTTTTAGATTTTAATTTAAGCCATAGCAGCTGAGGAATGGCTATGACATGGCTAAAACTGAGCAATCTGTGTGAAAGAAAAGACTTATGCGAGTCCATGCCACAGTTTTTATCACCCTTTTTGTTGTTTTGAAACACAATGTTTACATGTGTTATGGTCAAGTATTATGGTCAGCCTGCTGGTTTTGCTATTAACTCATCTATTTTATAACTTTTTTTTTATTAGCAGTTGTTGACATGTCAAAACCAACAATCATGCATATACAAAAATGTTTATCTATATAAAAAGCAGCTCAAACCACAAAATTCTCTGTTGATATTCAATTCAATACAATTTTATTCATATAGCACTTTTAACAATGGATACTGTCACAAAGTAGCTATACAGAAATATAAACATTCCAGATATAAATTTTACATTTAAATTTATAAATGCCAGAGGCAACAGTGGCAAGGAAAAACTACCTGAGACGATATGAGGAAGAAACCTTGAGAGGAAGCAGACTCAAAAGGGAAAACATCCTCATCTGGGTGGCACCGGATAGTGCGATTGTAAATAACTTCCCTTCTGTATACTATATAGTCAAAAAGTGCAATTGTGTAGCCAGGAACCTATGAGCTTATGAGCAAACGATGAATTTGAGCATCAGAGTTATTTCTGAATTCATTATAGTTTTAACATGAAGTCTGTTTTGTTGACGTTATTAACTGTTCAATGATGGAGACTTAAGTGCAGAACTGTTCGTAGCAATCGCAGTCCTACGCCGTCATAGGAAAACTGTTCATATGCTGTATAGTTTTTAAAATGGCTATGTGCTGTATATTTCTGAACTGTTCCTTTATAAGTTAGAAAAGTGGGGCGGCACAGTGGTGTAGCAGGTGCTGTTGCCACTTCACAGCAGCATGGTCCCCAGTACGATCCTGAGTTTATTTACTGTCTGTGTGGAGTTGTTGTAGATGTTCTCCCTCTGTTCATGTGGGTTTCCTCTGGGGTCTCCTGTTTCTTCCCACCTCCCAAAAAAATGCTGGTAGATGGACTGGCTATGCTAAATTGCCCCTGTGTGAATGAGTATGTGAACGTGTGTGTAGAATATTCCTATGTACTAAATTTCATCATCTCAGAAGGGGGGTCTAGGTCCCTGGTGTGTTAATGTACAGTGTACAAGGTGTTGTACTTGTCTTCTGCATTATATATAGCCTGTAGTTATCAAGTCGAATAGCACACCCGAAGATGTGGCTAAGTAAAAGATGAACTAGACCATTTTCTTTGCAGATCCCTCAAAACTGCCTGTCTCTCTTGGTCTTGTTTGGTGTTATGTTGGCACAGTTACACTGCTGGGAGAAAAAAGACAAGAGAGGGAGAGGGAAAAACACTGTGAAAGATTGATAGCTTTGGTCTAGAGTTCAATTGTAAATTAGAATGCAAGTCCCTCTGGGATACAAGATCTCTTTTTGTGATTAAGAAAAAAAAAACTGCATAATAGAGTGATGGCAAAAAAGTTTGCTCCCTGTAACATTCAGGCAATTAGCTTGATGAAATAGCTGCTTACTTTTTTGTGTCCTGGATATGTAAACTGATATAATAAAGTGTCCAATTGTTTAAGCTATTATTTTCACCTTGAGCTGTAGAGGAAGTGGCTATGCAGTGTATGGAGGACATTGCCTTACTTAACATCAATAGCTGTGTACACTAATTCCCCACTCCCAGCCCCATCCCAAAAGCAGACAATGCAAATTCAACATGATACAAGTAATAAAGCCAGCTCTCTCCCATGATAAAGGTGGATATACTGAAGTTAGCCAAAATATATGGCTCTGTACTCTGAAATAAAAGTATTACCCACCTCATTATTTGTAAGATGTATTGTTGTGATATTACTTGAGTTTAAACTGTTTTGATTTTTACTTAAAATTATACATTTTTCCCACTAGGTGAATACATCGAAATGATAATGGTCCAAAGTGTTTAACAGATAAGGCTGTGGAATAGGTTGTGTCTTGTCAGTTTATGCTTTTAGCTTTGTCTCTGCTTCAGTATGTTCAGTGCATAATCTCAGATTATGTTGTAAAAGGCCATTTGTTGGTTCACCACACAGTGACAGATGGCCACAAGCGAAAAAAAGGAAAAGAAAAAAAGAAAAAGAAAAACAGAAAAATTATCAGTGACTTGGCATTACTCATAGAAAACTGTTAGGGTTGAGCCTTTTAGCATAGGGGGTCTCATCATAGGCATAAACATATTATGCATACACATAGGAACACACTTATTGAAAGGCAGATAAGCAACACAATTCGTGATTGCTATTTTTTATTCAAGTGTTCCAAGTTTGTAATAATTTAATGTCTCTTCTGAATAGCTGCAATTGCTGCTAGTCAGCTCTTTCTTTGAAACCACACAGAACTTACGATTCTGTCATTTTTCCCGTTGTGCAATTTGTATTTTGATTGGACAATGGGCCTCATTTATCAAGCTGGATGTGAACAGATTTATTTTTAAATCACTTCTAGGAACATTTACACATGAAATTGTGGAGGCTAACTAATGTAAACCTCAATTGATCAGCTTCAAACCATATAATTTTCATGGATTACTGCACTTTTATATACAGATAATGCTCTCGATTTTAAATCGCTTATTTATTTACATGTATATTTAGCAGGTGCTCTTATCCAGAGCAACTTACAGAAGTGCTTTGTAGTCTCTATCAAAAACATGCTGGTTCATGGCAAGAATACTATTGAGCTACATCCCTATTTCAATTACATGCACAAATGTAATAAAGATTTTGTGAGATTTAATTAATCTTTTCATATTACTGTCATTATATAAAGAAATATTGAATATGAAAAAGAAAGAAAGAAAGCCAACACAAATCCAAATCCAAGATCAGTCATTTTAATTAAAACAAATGAAATGCCCCTGTATAAAAGGAGGACGGGTTGGTTTGTGCATAGCTGTAAGTCAACACTGAGTAATGGCTCAGCTGATGGAAGATATCGCTAATGTCATGCTTATGAGGGAACTGAAACCGGTAGGGTTTTTTTTTTTTTTTTTCCCAGAGACGGCTTATAAAGCGGTTCAGTTTGCCATGGCATCTTCTTTAAATGTTCTGCACCAATGACAACAGTCACCAAGACACTTAAAACGATATAAACTTAGCAGTTTCTCTGTGTGATGTGCTTGGTTTCCATGATCGCTGGGCACAGTAACTCTTTTTTCCCCTCCATTTTCTCATCAAGCAAGTTACTTTTCACTTCACTAATTCACACCTAATTCACCTTTTCTGTGATTTGTCTATTGATTTTTGGCCTTTCAAGGCACTGTTAAGCTTTTAATTAATATTTTTATTGGTGTAGGAGTCAAAATAACATCCACTTCTGATTCTGAGAAATTCCTTTTCTTTAGCTGTTTAGCAGTTTAGTTGGTTGGTTAAATTTTGATAGATAATTGATAATTGACTTTTTCTGTGCATGAAACATTTGGTTCTTGAGTACAGTTATACCTGTCCTATTTGTACAGATGATTCCGGCACCATTTAATACTACACCGAGCTGTTTCTCAAGAACCGTAAAGGTGATCAAGCTGGGTGCATCTATGTGCTAATCTGTAAGTTGATTTTTTCATTATCACTAATTACTGAAAAAAACATGGCCACCACTGGCCAATCAGGTTTTAGCAGGCATTTGACAATGTTCCCATTAAGTCATCATCATGAAACTTGAATGATATTTTCAGGGATGGAGCTACTAGTAGCTGATGCAGTCTTGCTCAGATTGGCCACTGGGGATGAGCTAATCGTATTCATAGGTGTTGGAGTTAAGTTCAAATAGCTGTTTCTCAGGAGCAAAAAAGTCCAGTTGAGCAGAAATATGTTGTGCTGCATTGATCTGATAATCTGTAACTGTTTCTTTTTTTTTAATCATCAGTAAAAAAAAAAAAAAAGACTTGGCCAATTTCAGCCAATCAGTTTTCAATAGACATTTTAAGCAACTAGCATTGAGCTATCATCACAAAACTTGACAAGTTGACTCTTTATGGTTCTGTGTATCTTGGCAAGAACTTGGCTGTGCTATTTGTGAGGAGTGCTTGGACCCCACAGATCGCCATTTGTGGCTATATTTATTATTATACAGTCTCAGCTACCTTCACAGTTATTTTGGTGTAGGCCACTCAAGCCCTCTAGCACCAAAACCAGGGCAAATTTGGACATACCTTTTGAACAATAACTCCACAACACCATGTCGTAGAAACACAATTCCACTTTCCTCTGATTTGTTGAGTCATGCCGATACCAGGATACTAATTTCTGCCATGTTGTATCTTTCATCATTTAGAATTTTTTCAAAAACATTTTTTTTGCTTCTTTTCCTATAAACTTTGTACAATCATCGCCAAATTTTAATCACAGCATTGTGAGACTATCCCCAAAAAGTTGTTCTTTTATTTTTCATATATGGGACAGTTCATTCATAACGCACAAATGAATTTGATGGCATAGAAGCCAAACAGGAAGTGAAGGCATGTCTAAGCAATGGTGTGACTTATTCTAACCAGACTTTGTAGGTAACGGAAAGATCTCACCTTAAGGGTCTTCAAGAAGTTTGTCTAAATTCACCTCTAGGTGGCACTATAACAAATTCGTAAAGTTGTTCATAGCTTTTGAACTACTCAACCTTAAATCAAGGTTCTTGTTCCGCTTGATTCCATTGAAGGCACCAGTGTTGCCAAGGTGGATATAATGAATTTGTGATTTCTCAAACAGGAAATTGGACATTCAGAATTTTAACAGCTGTTTGTACCGCAAATTTTGTCGAATAACCATGAAATTTGGAAGAGACCATCTGGAGACCAACCCAAACAAAAGTTCATACTTAAATTTTTGATACGTTGGACAATTTGTCCATAACGCTCAAATGAATTTGACAATGAAGTCGCTAAACAGGACATAAGGGCATATGTCAGCAATGGTGTGATGGATTTTGACCAAACTTTATAGATGAGTAAATGACCTTGTCCTAAGGGACTCCGAGATGTTTTGTCTAAATCCCATCTAGGGGGCACTATAATTCACAAATTAATAAAACTTCTAATAACTTCTTAACCTAACCATAACTGCTTGACCTGCAATCGTAATTCTTCTTTCACTTGATTTCTTGGAAGGTGCCTAGAGTTTGACATGTAATGAATTTGTGATCTGCCAAACAGGAAATCAGCCATGTTGAAATTTAATAAAAACTGTTTTTCTGCTTCTTTTCTTAAATTTTGTCCAATCATCACAAGGGGGAAAATGAAGAGCTATCCTCTCTATTTGTTTGTCTCTTTCTATTTGACTTTAATCATTTTGCAGATTGACATAGGTATAAGAGAAGGGCACAAGGATACAAGCCTGGTCTTGCTAGTATTGAAAGGGGGAGATCTGTTTCTTTTTTTTTTCAGGCAGCAATATTGCCACACCCATGTGAGTAGTGTGATCTTTGCTTATGTTTCATTCACAAAGGAAAGTCTAGACCCTGCTGGGCCAAATAGTGGTGTTAGTTAACACTCTGTGCTTCCCAGTGCACAGATCTTGTGAAAAGATTAAGTGTGAGAGAGAGAGGCTCAGGCATAAAATACATAGGATTATAATTTGTGTGTGTGGGTGTGTGTGTTGGGGGAGTCTGTACTGTACACTATTTGAACAAAGATTTGAATGAATGTATTAGAAAGGCACACTGATGGAGGGATTAGTCAGTACATGAGCTGATATGCGTAGACCTTAGTGCAAGGTAATGCACGCCTCCTGATCAGTCAGTGTTTTGGGTCAGACTTCAGTGCCTAAACTGATCATTCCATCCTAATGGGCTTTGAGGTACTGGGACGGCTGAATTTGTGTCCTTAATGTGCCATGCAGATTAAGGTCATGCTGGATTTTAGGATGCTAAACAGTTCAAGCAAAATACTTTTTTAACCCAAAGCCTAAGCCCAGGCCATACCTATAGTGTTAATTCTAGTGTTGTCTTTGTGATAGTGGCAACTTTTTCCTGGTGTCCGAAATATTTCAGGTTTTAAAAGAGTCCATCTAAAAATCTTACTAAGCCTTAAAATAAATTCAAATCTAATTTGCTTCATTAGCAGTTTTACCTTTTGCCTGAACCAACACAACTGCTAAATAACAAGACCATTCTTTTATGAAAGGTTATAAACACTTAATATAGAAAGGTTAGCAATTGTAGTGCTTCTTATGATGTCATTTATATAAAATTCATGAAAATCGTGCTTGTTTGTTTGAATCTTTAAAAAAGTTACAGGAGATCAGGTTGGAACTTAAGAATTCTTGGATGTTCTCCAGCAGAAAATGATTGCTATCTTAGCGAGCAGTGCTTATGGGCTGGTAAAGACCAAGTCAGATCTTTGAGCCAGCTCTTTTGGGTGAACATTGACAGCCAACTTGCATATTTGAGGAGCTTTTTTGGAAATAAAGATTATACACTCATTGAAAATTCATCTCTATTTTTTAATCATGATTCCTTAATCACAATCACAGAACTTCTGCAATCAAAGTGCATCCATTGAATCGTAATATTTGAGTTGTTACAGCACAAAAAATTTAGAGCCAGTTCTACCAAGAATCCTAGGATGTGTGTTTGATACCTGTCTGTATGTGACAGGCAGAAAGAGGGCCATCTTCAATGTTGTAATGATGTATACAAAGACATACATATACTGTTTGTATGCTGAATATCATGATTAATGGACCAGAGTCTTCAAATTCAACTTAATGAAAGTTAATCATAGTTGTAGCTAGGGCTGGGTGATATTACAAAAAATAAAAATAAAAAATCATAGGAACAGCATCATCTATAGCAAACAGTACAAACAATGTTTCTTTTAAAGGATATGTAAATAAATTATATATAAAAGACACACTGTTTGTAGTATTTTCTATAGATGGTGATGTTATTATTTTGCACAACTTAATGAACCCTTCTTTCTTGGCAGGGTAAATGGGCACTTTTGCTGTATGAAATGCCACCGCATTAGTAAATTTTTCCGTTCTTGTCATATGGTACAGCACTAGAAAACATTTCAGCTAATGCTGCATTCGACTTGAGGTTGCAACTTGTTATTCCCAACCTTCAACCTGTAAAAGCCAAAGAAACTCATCGTTGAAACCAGTACTCGTTGAAATTGGTACTCGAAAATTTGGGGTAGTTTTCCAAACTCCGAGTTTCTTCCCCATTTACAGAGTGACGTCAAATCAACATGGCTGCTCACAGCATCAGCAGTAAACATAGTAGCTTTAAATGAGTTATGCTGTATATACAAGTATTTGCTTTTGATCAATCAACACACAGACATATTTACCCTTGTTAAATCTAAAACATTGACTACAGTGGTGCTTGAATGTTTGTAAACCCTTTAAAATTTTCTATATTTCTTCATAAATATGACCTAAAATATCATCAGATTTTCACACATGTCCTAAAAGTAGATAAAGAGAATCCAGTTAAACAAATGAAACAAACATATTATACGTGGTCATTTATTTATTAAGGAAAATGATCCAGTATTACATATCTGTGAGTGGCAAAAGTATGTGAACCATTCCTCAGTACAGAACAGCTTCAACTCTGAGATGTTGGTGGGTTTCCTCACATGAACTGCTTGCTTCAGGTCCTTTCACAACATTTCTATTGGATTAAGGTCAGGACTTTGACTTAGCCATTCCAAAACATTAACTTTATTCTTCTTAAACCATTCTTTGGTAGAACGACTTGTGTGTTAGGGTCATTGTCTTGCTGCATGACCCACTTTCTCTTGAGATTCAGTTCATGGACAAATGTCCTGACATTTTCCTTTAGACTTCTACGTAACTGTGTAAACATGTAAAGATATACGTAAACAGCAATCTCAATTAGAACATCCATTTGAAAATCGCATTAAAACATCAATTCGAATTAACTGAATTAATCAAAAAGACTGTGATACAGGACTACCCTAGTAGTTTCAAAAACAAAATTAAGAAAACATTTTTTTTTTTTACCTCTTCCTAATACGTACTATTCAATTCAACATAATTTTATTTGTATAGTGCTTTTAACAATAGACATTGTCACAAAGGAGCTTTACAGAAATATATAAATATACTGTATGCCATTAACAATAAACAATATGCCATTATCCGTACTGCAGAACTGTGATACAGTGACAGTAGTCAGGGATGGTCAATACTGCAGAGCACTTTGAGGTGAGCCACAAATTTAATTTAGTAGAACCACAGTAAAATTCCATGGTTGTTGTGCTACAATGCACGATTAACCTACATATTATAAATATATAGTGTTTTGCATCAGTCCTCTCAAATGTTCATACATCTTTGATTTCATGTGTGTTGCTTTTAGGTAAATCTATGTATGTTTGTAATATTAAGAACTGAAATGTGTTAGTTACCTGAAGGCCTAAAGCACGTATCAGTGAAAGAATGCCATACTTTCCCACCTTGTACCTTATCATGTAACATAAGAGAAACACTTTCCTAACCGTGGCAGTTATTTACCTATATTCACACTGCAACTGTTTCAAAGCAGCTCTGGCATATTCATAAAAATTGACCCAACGCCTCCGACATGACACTGACCTCCAACATGCTTAGTCTCACACAAATGGAATAAAATTCAACAAAAACTGCTTTTGTTTACAGATCTCTGTCTATGGAAGGTCAAAAGCACACACTTAATCCAACTACCTCCTACAGCTCTTAAGATATATAAGAAGGTGTGTTCTTAAGATCTCTACTTTCATTAAGTAGTGAGTTTTTAATCATGAAGGAAGACTGAAAGGGCAGGCACTTGCACCAACCTTTTAAACTAAGGTTAAATACAGCATCTGATATCATAATCTGCACAGATGGATAATGACAGGATTAAGCAGTTTTGTGTTAAAGCCCCAATCAGTTGCTGTTGTTGCCAGGCAAGTTTTTGATATTTGAAGTAACCTGGCAAAAAGTAACAATATCATTACTGTTACTCCACTAACTTAAACATGCAATTTGTACACTGATAAGTCTGTGAATGCTAGTAGAGATCCATTATCAACCATTATGTATGGTTTTCACTAGCTTCTATTTAGCTTCAGTTTTTTTTTGTTTGTTTGTTTTTTTTGGATGTACATTTTCGGATGTACATTCTACCCTTATTTTGAAACATTTTAGCAAATGTTACTTTTAAGAGTATTCCACTTCAGAAGAGGTTTTCTTGTACAGTTTCTCTGTAAATGGCATGTTTGTTGTGACTTTTATTATGAGATAGTCCCAGAAGTCACAATGAAACATTCTCAGTGTTGAAACACCCATCAGTGCATAGTTTGTGAACATTCAGAGTGCATTCCTGCACCACAGGAACTATGCCTGGAATTGAACTAAGTGTGATTTTTATTATTTAATTTTTTATTATTTAAAATGATCATTTCGACATGTCCTGCTACAAGGAAACAAACAAGTAAACATTCTCAGATCTGGAAAACATGAGCTGGGAATTTATTCTTAGAAAAGTGCACCTATGTGTTCTTTTAGTCACTGAGGCCAGTTCATGAAATATTTCCTATGAATGTTTCCCAAACCAGTCATTGTGCACCTCAAGATGGTCCACATTTTTGCCATGTCTGAGCTCCCAACATACCCAAACCAACAAAAATAAAATGCACAAATACCTGGTGCAGGTGTATTGGGAGCTGGAATTCAGCAATAATGGGGTCTGGCTGTGGGTGGCTGAAGAACAACATTGCTGTGCAATGCCACTTACCTGCATTTTGTGGTTTGGGGCTATTCAAGCTGAAGTATGACATTGTTGTGAGTACTGACCATGGGTGGGTTTCTCAAAATGTTCATAACACTAGGTACTTCGCTATCTCATTCACTAGAATATTTTTTAATTAATGAGTATTTCCTGAAACCCTTTGTAACTAACGCAGTACATAAACTATTTTGTAAATGAACGAGTAACTTGACCCATTTGTTATTCACTAATGACTTCATTATTTGGAGCTTGTGTACAGAGCACATAGGCCACTAACTTCTATACAAAAATCCTTTCAGTTAGATAGAGTCAGTATGATCTATTGGCTCAGTTCAGTGGGTAGTGTGGCCACTTTGCAAAATCAGTGTCTTAGGTTCAAGCCTATGGTCCAGTAACTGCCTGTGTGATGCTTTTATTAATCATGTTAGCTGTACAAAAACAAATGAAGTAAACTGCATTTAAAACTATGTTCATATAAATCAATTATTTCAATGTAAGAGATGAATTTATGTTGAAGTAAAATATTTCATTTGTGTGGAACCAATAGACACAAATTTACTTATACCATGAAAAAAAGGCCACTGAATTCACTTTATTGTGTAAATTGAGTCCACGTGAATGAATTGATTTGCATTAACACAGTTTGTTTTTTGTACTGCCAACATACAGTAATTTGATCTTGTAGCTCTTCCAGACAAATGTAATGTTTTAAATTGTTGCTTGCACTCATGTCTCTCTTTCACTATTTATAAATACTGTCTATCTGTATCTGTTTATGCTGTTTAAGTCACTGATTTATCTATTAAATTTAATTCTGGACTATGAATCAACTGTTTGACTATTGATTCGTGTGTTTTTTCTCCAGATGCGGGCTGGGTGGAGTCAACAAGAACTACTTACAACTCGTTCTTTAAACCACCGATAATGAAGGCTTTCGAGAAACACTCACAAAACAGGCTCATACATAGCGTACATCCTTCTTTAAGTTATTTGTTATTCACTAAGATTCATCATTATTAGTAAACTCACCTATGGTTGATTAATGCACCCAAACTTATTGTACTTCACCTTGTTCCTGTTACATAGTAAACCTGGAGTATCTGTGCCAAAGCAAATATCTTGACTGAAGTCCTGGAGAGCCAGCCACATGATCATTTCAGGGCGGCAACGGAGCTTCACCCAGGCCTGACTCTCTTCAGTGGAGACTCAGATAAACATTACACATTCTGTCTGGGTAACTGATCCCAAATCTTATTTGACAGTGGGTGTTTTACTGCTGACACTTCACAAGCTTCCTTAGAGTAGCTGAGCCTTCATGGCCATTTTGCAAATACCACAACTCAAAACGCATTAAATCTCTTGTCAAGTTTGTGAGACTGCCTCACTCTGTTGTGCCCCCACTTGTGTTGTGTGTTTGTCCTCATTTGTTTGTGTATTGCTCTATGTTGTGCTTTGTCTCCTTCTTCAGTGTGCCCTCGATGACGGAAGAAAAGAAAAAAACCTATTGATTATGCTTTTGAATTATGAACATTTGTGCAGAACTATACAAGTATACAGACTTCTTGACAAATTGCACCTGTAAAATGCAGCAGAATACTAAAATCTACAAATATCCTGGTGTGATCAGCTAAGAAAGTAGGCCTATCCAGATTAGAGGATGACAGAGATGGATGATTAGGAAATAATAATAATAATAATAATAATAATAATAATAATAATAATAATAATGTTATTAATTATTACTGTTAATGAGAAACAGTTATTCTAAACACTGGGTGGGCTACACACTACACAGACGTGTTGAGCTGCATAATAACATGCATAATCTTACCACCAGTTTCTTACTACTGCCAATAAGAAATATGAAACTTGCAAGTACCTCTGCATGATGGGAAACTCTAGTGACACTATTATATATTTTTTAATAAAGATTTTGTGTGTGTGTGTGTGTGTGTGTGTGTGTCTTTGCACATGCATAATACTTGTAAGCCTTAAGAAGTGTCCTGTGGCAGGGACAAACCCAGCTTTTTCCCAGAGCTTCCAGTAGTCCTCAGTAGCTGCTTCCAGTTAAGGTCACTCTATACAGTTAATCAATCTGTCTGTCTTTCTCTCCTGCCAAGACTCTTTGATTAATTTTAAAAATGTTTAAGATATTTTAAGTTTAATCCAATGATCAAAAATTAATTCCACATTAGGAAACTAAATGTAAGCAAACTATGTGGAAATTATACATATATATATATATATATATATATATATATATATATATATATATATATGTGTGTGTGTGTGTGTGTGTGTGTGTGTGTGTATATAAAATTTCATGCTGTTAAATCACCATACAAATTATGAATACAAATTATGAATATTATTACAATGATATTCAACAATAACCATTTTTTATGTTATTTATATTACATACAATTGTTCTTTATTATGATATTTTAACTATCATTAAAGAAGTATGAGGAGAGGTGCAGTATCCTGTGTTCATATCCTCAACATATTATTAGATGGAGTTTTGCGGTATGTGTGGTGTTTTGTATATTCATAAACAGTAGGAAAAAAGACCACAAATGAGTGTGCACTACTCACATTTATTAAATTGCTGTTAATGTGACAATCATTATGCAGCACTGTTTAGAATCAGTTCCACAATATGGAACAACAGCATGCTTTTGTTTGATCAACCAATATTTTATTACATATTTTGGATGACAGTGTTTTGCTTCCTTGTATGTTACAGTATAGTGAAGTATATACAATAGAACAGCAGGTTAGCAAACATCAGTGTGACAACATTAAGTCAGGTAATCTCTCCCACTTTGTCACTGGCATGTTATATATTAATGTTTGGTAATGGTAATGAATACTGCACATTGCTGTGTCCACGATTTAACGCTGTGTAGTTGATGTTAAACCGCAAGCACTTCAAAAAACTTGCAACAAAATATGCAACAACAACTTGGGATGGAACATGACTACACAATATAAATAACTATTATATTTATTTCTCACAAGCAAGATATATTTTCACATTTAGATCTATTTTGACATTCAGTCATAATGCAGTACTGGAAACTACAATTAATTATATCAATTAGTCTAAATAGTGTTTGCTGATATAGTATATTATATTTCCATTTAGAGGTGAGCAAGACAATGCAGTAGTGCATTAGAATCAAACCTACCTGATTCAAAAACCGCTTGCCCTGTTTGTATATTACAGAATCCCTATAATTCCCACAAACTGTCATTCTCATCATATGTTTGGTTGATATGTTTGATATCTTCCCTGAATTTTTGTCAGCATCTGCAGCAGTCTTTCCACCTCCATACTGACATATGCACATCTAACACAGAACATAACTGTTTGCATTGATGGACTCTATCCCTACGTTTAGACACAGTTCAATAAGGCATCCATATCTATATTGTGTGTGGGGCTTAACTGTTCCTGATACTCCAAACTTCATTAATAAATAGTATTAGTTTCTCTTGATCTCTAAAAAAATGCAAACAAATGCAAAAGTCAAATTAGCAGGAATAATAAAAATAATGCTATCAACGTACATTTGATTTGCTTGAGAGGCTTTAATGCAGGAACACAGGCTTAATACATAAAAGGCCATACAATAATCAATACATCAATTGTCAATACATAAATGATATGTTTATGATGTGACAATAAAAATGTGACATTTTTGTTGGGTACTATAAAAAAGATGAATCTGAGCTTTACAATATGAGGCAGAGAGTACTATAATCAGTGTTGTCTCATGTCAACTTGCAACTTCCATTACACATGGTGAGGTTAAACAAACACACAAAACATATATATCTTATTTCAGTCTGTTATTAACAGGTTGACGAGGAAAAACGAGAATTCCTGTTTTTAGTTGCATGTGCATTCTCTTTGTAGCTTGTAAGTGATGCATATTATTTATACAGTACCCTTTGCTTTGAGCAAAAAGCATGCTATGCAGTAGTTGCATAAGCACAGGTGGTAATTCACCACCAAATAGCTTGCCATAGTTATTCATACTGTCATCTCCTCCGCTGCTAAGCGTACCACGGACTTGTTCATAACAGACTCCAGACCCATTCAGTATGAGCAAATACTGCTTTCACACACGCTGCACAACAAATTGAAATGGTGGTTCAATTATTAGCAATTTGCTCTCAGTCATAAACAAGACTAATGCAAAACACTCTTGCGCATCAGAGCAGGCATGTTTAAGATGTCATACACATAACAGCTTGCAGTAAAGTGCTTATAATAATGATTTTAATCTAAATGATTACTTACAATATGATGATCAATTGAACAAATACAGATAACTGGAGCTGTGCTTCAACAAATATTTTACCAATTATTTCACAAGAGGTTAAGCGTATGTAAACTATATACACACTTCAGCTATAGCTGCAACCGCTGCTAACTGTGAGATACAACAATATAATACTACTCTGTATTAGACATCATTTGTACAACTACAGATACAGCAAAAAACAATTCAGAATGTTAATTGAATACAATGACATACAATGATACAGATCATTAGATGCTGTACATGGCAGTGTGGATTAAAATGTTAAGTCAACTGTTCATTTCTTGGGAAATTATGTAGGCCTAAATGTCATTTACAAATGACATATTTTCTACAAAATCTGTGCTCCAGAATTATATGTATTATTCTTTGGTTTTCATCAAATGATTTTCTTGAATTCTTTTTTTCAAGAAGTGGAAAATGACAAATCGCATCTGACTTAATGCATTAGCATGATGATCATAAGACTGTTACTACTGTAGACTTAATCTAGCTACGTATTTGTATTTATTGCAAAATTAAAACATCAAACTGTCAAATGTGCACAGTTTATAGTAAATCCTGCTGTTATTAAATGTACCAAATAGTAATGATAATGATAATAATAAAAATAAGAAGAAGAAGAAGAAGAAGAAGGAGAAGAAGAAGAAGAAGAAGAATTCAACCAAATGATTCATATATGACTAATATATGAAATGTAACATTACTGGAATTATAATTTCAAATACCTGCCATCTTATCTAGTAGCCAACCCATGCAATGTTACCAAATACCTCAATGCATTCAGAATAAACTGAATTTTTCAATCTCTCATAATGTCCCATGCCTATGAAGACACGTCTTACATACTGTAAACATACTAGTATAGTGTATGACTCTACTAGAATGCAAACCCAGAGGCAGGGGTTACCCTGCTAAGCAGCTCTTTTACTGTGAGGAACATGTGATAAATTACAAACATGTGACAATTACAAACAAGCAATTACAAACAAATATGATTACAGAGAATTGGCTTTGTGCATCATGTGCGAGAATAGAATATAGTGATGCCATTTGTGCCACGAGAAAGACCTTTGAATTCTCCAGGCAAGTTTTTTTTTTTTTTTTTTTTTTTTTTTTTTTTTTTTTGTGTGTGTGTGTGTGTTTGTGTGTGTGTGTGTGTGTAATGTTAAACAAATTACAACATGTTAGGCACTGGACCAGATTTTTCTACATAGTAATACTAAACAATAATAATCCCATTTAATTTATCTTTAAGTGGAATCTGAGATTTTTCAATAATTACACACAATTAAATCCTGCAGATCTGTGAAGAGGTTTATGTTTTAATATTCCATAAATTTCACATTTAAAAAAAAAATAATAATTTTGAACTGAACCATGCATCTAGGGCTGAGTGTAAGATTCTCAACCTTTTTTTTTTTAAACTTATTACATTCGGATAGTTTTAAACTAGGCACTACAGTTACAAGTATGATATATAGAATTATTTATAGTGCAGTGATGTTTCTATCTACATTGGATTGTTTTTAAATAAACTAACAAAACTGTACAAAAGAAATTAAATGAAGTCAGCACTATCATGATCATTCTTAATTGTTACTAAAACTATACTTTAGTGATTTGTGAGATATTCTAAAATATTTATGACTATATTTCAGATAGTATGAACCTTGGTTAAAATTGGCCAATTGTTTTGACTTATTCCTTGCATCACATTTGAAATGTAAAGGCTGCTTCCTGAGCACGGCTGAAGCATTCTTTCAGATGTGTTACTAAATTTGTTAAATAACTATCCTGCATTAAAATGGGATATTCCCTGCAATATTTTGCTTGGATATAGTGACAGGTCTTTAGGCCATTAGACTGTGACACTGACCCTTATAACACCTCACATAGTTGCACAGGTTATCATAGAGGTGCAAAGACCAGTGTTTACATTAGAGACAAATTGGAGGGAGGAAAAAAAAACAACAAATTTGTTGCTTATTTAAACAGATTGAATAATTATGTAATATTAATTTAAACTTATACATTAAAGTGCCATAACAATTATCGTTGTCGTTTAGGTTAGAACTAATAAGAAGTGGTGTGATGAAAGCCAGTAACAGTCAGACCTGCGGATGCTGGTAATATTTTGGTCAGGGAGTGTAGAGACCATTTCAGCGGACAGGCTGTAATTCTTCTTTTTTGCGACTTCATGTCATCTAACCTAATCAGCCTCTTCATGTAGATTAGCCTGGTTAACCTTCGCTCCGTGCAGAGTTAATTAGGTCGGGCTTTCGCTGACCTGCAGGTCACAATCCCTCTATCTCCCAGTCGAAGGTAGTCGGTGGAGCAAAAAGATAAGATGAAGGGAAACTTTACACGTTGCGTTAGTGTGAGAGTGCAGCCTGGTAGAAGTCAAGTCTTCTCCACCCGCGCACGAGCCACCCTGCTCCTCCGAGCCCGGAAACCCCTTCACTAATATTAACACTAGCTGAAAAGAAGGAGTGCCAATTTCAGGAAAAGTGCTTTAGCACAGCCTGAACAAGACTAGCATCCCTGCAATAATCAAGATGATTCAATCCGTGCCTAAATACCGGGTGCGTTAATTCGATTTAGTTTGCTGGCAATAAAAATAGGTAGTGTGTTTGTAAATAACTTCAAGTACACGTGTTTTTCTATTGCTCACTTTCCTCGAGAGAGCGATTAAAAGTCTGCTTCAATACCTATCGATCCCCTTTTACTCTCTTCACTCCGACCAGGGCGAGTTTTCTACGCCTCTCTCTCTCTCTCTCTATCTCTCTCTCCCTCTCACACTTACACACTTACACACACACACACACACACACACACACTCCTCTCCACTCATAAAGGGATTCTCTGACTTCCCGGTGCTCTACGACAAATCGTTACAGACCCCCGCTATTTGTGTGTGTGATCGGTAAATATTTAGTGTGACACCGTCTTTGGGTCCCGTCCTAATCGATAGCGGTTTCCAGGAGCACTGCTCCCTGCGGGTGAAGTGAGCTTTTCACAGTGAAGTGTACTCTCATTTGAATCAGGATGCGGCTTGCTTATCTAGCAGAGTGCCCTGGAAATCACATTTGGAAGGCCTTGACAAAAAGTCTCCATGGTTTTGATATTTGAACTTTTTGGGATGAACACTTCTGCTGGCTGATTCTCGGTCTTGTACGCGGTGGACTGCGCAGAAGGCGTTTTAATTGGAGTGGTAAAGTTTAGTGTGGTCTCGGTGAACTTGGCCATGGATAGAATGCGAATGTCCCCATAAACAGACAGGTGTCTCTCCTGGCTGCGTCTCCCCCTCCCTCTCTCTCTCTCAGTCCCTCAGCCTACACAAAGCAAGTGGCGTTCTACCTTCTGTACAAAAGAAAAACACGCAAAGGACCATCTTGTCCCTTTTTTTCAAAACACTTTCGCTTATAAAGACAAGCCCATTAGTAGCAGTGTACTAAATAACAGACTTCCAAAGTTAAAGCTTCGTAGAAAAGTTGGTTTGACTTGACGCTCTGCCAATTTTTTTTTTCTGCTTCTTCTTCTTCTTCTTCTTTTATTCCCTAAAGCTTTTTTTAATCATTTCAATAAACCGAGGAACCTGTTTTTCTCGTGCATTACTCCGTCTGTGGGGAAGGGAACACTGTCTGCCCCAGCAAACACACCGTAAAAACACAAAGAAAGACAGAAGACTAAGTTGGTTTTCTCTAGGAGAGGATGCACTACGGGGACGACGAATCGACATCCTATGCTTTTGGTAGGTTTCAGAAGCTCTTCATGTTTATAACGCTGTGTAGTTCTGCAGCTCGCCTATCTGCTCTCTGCCCTGTACAGGCATCGGATCCTGAATTACAGAGAAAAAGTCAAGCCACATTCCCTATCATCTTTGCATTGTGTATTAATGTCGCGAAATGTTAACTGTTAAATGAGCAATGATGGTGAAAATATTTGATTATTCTAGCTTTTCTCCACGTGCACTTTGATTTCTGATGATTTAAAATTGCGGTGTGGTGCGTCAGGAGCAGAAACTAGTAGTTAATCATTTTAGCATTCTCTGGGAGAAGAAATGAAAACAACAAGAGCATGCATTCACTCACTGTTCATCAGACATAATAACCACACTCACCAAAATGGCTTTCAGTAAATTCCAAAACCGTAGTATTGTTTTTTTTTTCCTGCGTTTTTCCTTCGTGTCCGCTTTGCGTAAAGGCTTCTGGCTCGCACAGTGCAGAGCTCACTTAAAAAAAAAAAGAAAAAAAAAAACACACACATCTGACTGCAAAATAAGCAAAGAAACATTCCGCGTCTTCTGCAGCATGCATGAGTAAAAAAGGCGGACGCACACCCGTAGCTTTGCCACGTCCGCTTCAATTAGAAACGAGTCTCAAAAGCATTAATCAGATTAAAAACGAGCGCACGTCGCTTTTGGCATTAGCGAGAGACGAACAGCCGGAGACGCCGTTTTCTATTTAAGATGGCTCTTGCACGGTAAAGCGAGTATTTTGAGGCAGAAATGATCCATACGCTAGGGGGCACCCAGATACTGTCATACACCCAGTTTTCTGCGTTTCTTCCTCATTGGCGGCATATGCTCTGATTTAGAGCTGTAAATTTTGCACTGGACTCATGGCTGACAGCCCCTGGAGATGCACAAAGTAACCTTCAAACACGAGGGGCTTTTTAGAAGTTGATATGACACACACACACACACACATACAACCTGAGTAGCCAAATGGGAGACACTCATCTTCACCGTTCACACAAGACATGACTCACATTCAGCCTCCCAGTTTAATCAGCAAGTTGAGCTATCAGGATTCCACTTAACATATACACACCATTAACTATCCACACCATTAACTATCCACACCAGGTTCATCAGCGCACTATAGTGCTTCAGTTTAAAATGTTGTTTTTATTATTACTTTTAGCATGTGAGATGGATTAGAGTGAAAACAAGATATTGCTGTGATTCCAAGGCCCAAGATCGAGCACTATTTTCATATTTATTATATACAAAGCCTGTGTAATTTATAGTTGGTGATGGGGTGGAGATCCAGGTGTAACATTTCTTACTTAAAACATCCATATAGGATATTTGAAGCTGAGTAACTATTAGTCCACGAAGCTGAACTACACCAGGATGATGGTTGTTGCTGCACAATATCAATAATATTAATATTAATAATAATAATAATAATAATAATAATAATACTTATTATTATTATTATTATTATTATTATTATTATTATGTTTCACCATCTAATAAATCCTGTTAATATATGAGTTGCAAATGAAGGGTATGCGTCGAACAAAGCGGCCAGGTCAATCTTACACTTTAAAAACTTCTCGCCATCGCTGCTTATTTGTAGGCTACGCGTGCATTCGAGGAATAAGCGCATCATGCAAAGGACTACTGGAGAAATAAATATTGTGCATATTAAGATTAAAGATTTTGTGGTGGATGAGCAGTCAGTATGCTACAGCGCAGGTCGTGTAATGTAAAGTGAATTTGATGTAATGTAGTCTGTCTCTGACATCTTTTTCTCGTGACATGTACTGATGTCGGCACGGAAGCTTTGTTTAAGCAATCAGTAAATTGCACACGTATCCCAGCAGTATACTTATACACGTATTATGTCTTACATATTTTATAGATGTATTATTAGTGAATATTATCATGGCGGCAGCGTAATAATCCCGGTTTATTTGATATAGGAGTAATGAGGAGGTATGCCTAGTGGAAGTGATTTTATTTTATGCACTATGCGCTGTAGTTTAGCAATAGCATATAATCCAAAAGGACGTGTGTTATACAACGTGGTTCATATTTTATTAAAAGCGCTATTGCCAGTATCTTATTTTTTTTCGTGCAGTGTTATGTTTAGATGGTTAGTCAATTGGCCTCATGTTTCTGCCAACCATTTACATATTAAATTAAAAAGTGAAAATCTCTGAAACCCCCTGAGAGAATAAGTGTGGAACATTATCGCTATCACAATCTTTGGATTTATTCCACATTAATGATAAAGAAATGCGTGCTTTATTGTGTTGCAGTGGATCGGACTCTCTTTAGGACCGTGTCGTTCCTCGACCCTTTTTCCTTGCTTTGGCAAAGCACCAAGTAGCACAAGTGCCGACTAGCCAATCGGGTTCAGGGGGGGCGGTCCGTGAGCTCTGACCAGTCAAACACAGTCACTTTCCATATATGGCAAACCATCTCCATGGTAACGTGTGCTAAGTTGCAGCAGTCGTGTCAAAGTTCACTATATAGAGAGCTCGGTGAGCTGATCAGAGAGAAAGCATTCTGCCAGCCCAGCGCCTCCAAATCGCAATCACTTCCTAACCTCCCCCTTTTCATCATATTTGATCACTTTGATTCTCCGTTCTCTTCTCTTATTATTTCTGCTACACGCAAAGGAAGCTCAGTAGGTTGTGCTCTCTTTTTTTGTTTCCTTATCGCTGCCGCTCGCCTGGAGAGTTGACTTCATATTTGACTCGAGCACGCAGGCTTGGTTTTGCGCGCGGCGGCGGCTAGCGCTACCTCATCTGGAAGAAAAAAAAGGAAGAAGCGGCGATATTTGGGTCCAGTTGTTGGGTTTTCTACAACACTTCAAGACTGGAACTTGGTGTGCCGCTCGCCAGTTTGTGTAATCTACACGAGCTCTTGTATTTTCCGCGAGTCTGAACGTCGCTAAGTTATACTGGCCCCGTGTCTGTAGCAGACTCTTGCTCTTCTTTAGTCGTCGTATTTATTTTCCACTTTTATTTTTTTTTTTCTTCCACGGCTTTCCTGGATGGATGACTGCAGGCGCCCCTGGACGTGGCCTCTAAGAGCAGGACTGCGATTCGGCTCGTCTTCGTGTCAGTTGTAACCGCTGCCAAGTCCCGAAAGCGGGCTACGCTTCGCCGTCGGCGCGCGACTTTCAGTGGGATAAAAGCACAGGGTGCAGTATTTCTTCGCCCGATCAACAAACCTCGACGTGCTGCGTTGCTTTAGAACCAGGGCCACCAGGACACGGCAGCAACAAAACAAGACAAAAAGAAACCAAACAAAGCAAAACAAAACAAAAAAACAAAAACAAAACGGACGACACAAAGTTGCTGACTGATTAGATATGGCAATGGTAGTGTGGAGAGGCTCCCAGGACGATGTGGCCGAGACGCAGGGCGCCCTCTCATCGCAAGCCGGACTAACCCTTGCGACCCCTCAGCCGGGCCAGCTGAACCTCACGGCCTCGCAGGTCGCGCCTCCGACCCCGCAGACTCCTGTTCAAGGAGCGCCGAATAGCAACGCGCAGTCCACGCCAACGAACCAGACGTCGCAGAGTCAGTCGGACAAGCAGCAGCAGCAGCACATCGAGTGCGTGGTGTGCGGCGACAAGTCGAGCGGCAAGCACTACGGCCAGTTCACATGCGAGGGCTGCAAGAGCTTCTTCAAGCGCAGCGTGCGGCGCAACCTCACATACACGTGCCGCGCCAACCGGAATTGTCCCATCGACCAGCACCACCGCAATCAGTGTCAGTACTGCCGCCTCAAAAAATGTCTCAAAGTTGGCATGAGACGGGAAGGTATTAAGATTTTCTTTCTCGATTCTCTTGTCGTGTTTCTGTGTGCCGTGGGCCAGTGTGTGCTACGTTCTTTCTCCCATGTTTTGCCTCCGACTTCCATAGGCAACCCGACCAGCGCGTGCAAAGGAAACCGCCTTCATTAATGCTCCACACGGCGCTAGTAATACTCCCATAAATCATATTCCTCGCGTTAATTGTGCCTTGCACAGACTATAGCCCGTACAGTCCTACCTGGGGTTTTCGCTTTTGTTTAACAATTTAAAAAAAAAATGGCATGCATCTGGATTTAAATAACACCTCTGCAGTATATACTGCACGCTTATGAAAATCCGACAGACAGCATTACAATCAAACACACACACACACACACACATACACACACATTAGGCTATGGTGTCAAGATCGACCGCAGGCCGCCTACACGAGCCAGAAAATAATAGTGAAGTTTTAAGATCGGGTCTGATGTGCTCGTGCGTGGTTCAGTGTTCCCCTAGCACTCCAGTTCAGCTTTAGTTGTTGTTGACTGAACTGAGTCTTGCGCTAGCTAAGTAGGTTATGGATTAGCATCCGTGCCTTTCTTTGTTTAATTTTTTCCCCAGAGTCTCGTGTTGTTATATTTAAAAAATCTCAACCACGGATTCGCTGATAACATTACATCAGTTCTGTCATTTTTACAGAATTTGATGACGTGGTTTATGAATGATAGTGTTGTTTTTATTGTTGGAGACTTTGGGTTTAACTTTGTCAATTATATAGAGCTTATACTATGCCTGTAATGTGAAGCAACGCACTTATGTTTTAAAATGTGAATTGTGTCACTGAGCAATTCCGTTATTATTTATGCAAACATGAACTTTTGGGCATTAGGACGTTTTGAGCTGTTTAACTGCAAAGCACATCCAAACAACAGGACCAGAAACACGAGGTCATACCATGTCAGTCACTGATGTGTAGAATTTCAAACATCAATATCTGTAGTTTCTCTTTTTGCAGCGGTCCAGAGGGGCAGGATGCCACCCACGCAGCCGCACCACGGCCAGTTCGCCCTGACGAACGGGGACCCGCTGCACTGCCATTCCTACTTATCGGGATATATCTCTCTGCTGCTGCGAGCAGAGCCCTACCCCACGTCGCGCTATGGCAGTCAGTGCATGCAGCCCAACAACATCATGGGCATCGAGAACATTTGCGAACTGGCGGCGCGCATGCTGTTCAGCGCCGTGGAGTGGGCCAGGAATATTCCCTTCTTCCCCGACCTGCAGATCACAGACCAGGTGGCTCTGCTCAGGCTCACCTGGAGCGAGTTGTTCGTCCTCAACGCGGCCCAGTGCTCCATGCCACTGCATGTAGCTCCTCTGCTAGCCGCCGCAGGCCTCCACGCCTCCCCCATGTCTGCGGACAGAGTGGTCGCCTTTATGGACCACATTAGGATCTTCCAGGAGCAAGTTGAAAAGCTCAAAGCATTACATGTCGACTCGGCCGAATACAGCTGCTTAAAAGCCATCGTGTTATTCACCACGGGTAAGTTCCCAGTTTAACAGAATAAAAACATTCACTTGGTAGATTTTATTTTTATTATTATTATTATTATTATTATTTCAAAATTCCAATTAAGGGAGTGCTCCTTTAGCTGTGTTAATTTGGGAATATAAGTGAAAAGGTGGTACATTTATTTTAGTATTTCAGGTGTCACCAAACCATTTCACTAAGACGATTCACCCTTAGCTCACACGTTAAGGTTTGAATTATTTATTTAACCCATTTATGTGCTTGTAAATTTCATAAAACAGCCAATAAATAAGACAATACAGCAGTCGTACTGACTGATCAGAAAATAAAATTAGAATTATGTTTAGACACTGTAAGCTAGGCCTTGGTCTACAGAGCATGTAATGGATGTAAAATTTCAAAAAAAAAAAAAAAAAAAAAAAAAAAAAAGGAGTGCGTTGTCCAGACATAAACACATATTGTATCACTAACAGCACGTGCTTGCTGAGTTACATACGACCATATCAGCAAGTATTTCAAATACTGAGGTTAGATTAAAATGCGGTGTAAAGTGAGAACATGACCTAATGTTTTGCTAGTTCTCTTCTAAATATTTACCATTTACCTGATTTGGGCTTTGGGTCCAATCGATTATTTGTAGTTATTTGGAATGACAGTTATTAATGATGTCACGCTTGGTGGGGGAGGGAAGATGAGCAGCCTGTTAGGAAGAGGAAGAAAGGCCTAATGCTATATTTACACACATTTAAGCACAGCTTTCCTGTGTGAGTTTGATCGCTCGAATTGATATATTGCTCCAAGTTGTGATAAATGCACGCGGCATGATTAGTTCAATTGTGCTGCATCGCGTCGGGCGGGAAAGAGACACATTTCATTCCATGCCGTAAAAGGGCTCACAATTCTTCCTTATTTTTGTTAGGGGGGATCTAGGGATCCGAGACACATGCTGGACTCGTTCCAGAGCTGGGTCATGACCCTCACTTCCTTTCTTTATTTGTGCATTATAAACGTTACACGAGTGGTTGCACAGTTGTGAAAAACTTAGCGAATATGTCCTTAAGTATTTTACGAAGAATTGTGTGTAGTAATGCTGTGCAAGCTGTAGGCTAGTGGTCAGACATGCCACTGTAGGCAACTAAGTATTTTACTCAAATTTCTTGATTAATTTTTCACTTTTTTTTCATTCAGCATTTAACATTGCATTGAACGTTTAGTCCTAGTGTGCAACTCCTGGAGGTTCCAGGCCTGCATTATGAATTAGTGAAATCATTTCCAAAAAGTATTCTGTTTGTTAATAATAATAATAACAATAATAATAATAATAATAATAATAATAATAATAAGAATAAGAATAAGAATAATAATAAATATGACAGTAAGCACTCATACACTGGGGCTCGGCTGCCTTTTGGCTTCAGTTTGAAATTAGCTTCAGTTCACTGTGGTGCCAAAGTGACTTTAGAAAGCATGGTACGTGTAGGACAGTGGAAGTGAAATATTAACCTTTGCTTACACCTGGACAATAGTTCTTTCACATACACGTCCATTGGAATACCAGTTTTAATAATGCATTTTACAGTTAAACATTTCTGAAGTCATTAGGCTGTCATACCGCTGCCCGACAACCGATACCGGGGGATGTGTAGTAGTGTTTGTTTGCTTGTTCGTTTATCTATTTATTTAATCCAGCAGCCTATTTTCCATCCTCCACACTGTAATACATCGCATTTGTATTGATGCAAGCCTAATACGAGGTTCTAAGCGGTGTTGCCCGGTAGGCAATATGCTAACTATGAGCGCGAGACTAAATTTGACAGATGACGTCGTTTGATAGCCTGAACGCGCGTGTATGTTTATGGCTCTCCCCTGCAGTGATCCCCTTTATGCACGCGCAGGATATCAAAGCAATATCAAAGCTGAATGATGATGACGCTGGCATACTGACAATATGGAGCCCAACATTTTAGTACAGTAATGCAGTAGGATGATTGATGCCCGTGCGATCAAGCCGGCGTAGGCTGCAGTTCATATAATGACAGTTTCTTTGTCTTTTTTTTTTTTTTTACTTGTAGATGCTTGCGGGCTGTCAGACGTGGCCCACATCGAAAGTTTGCAGGAGAAGTCGCAGTGTGCACTGGAGGAGTACGTGCGGAGCCAATACCCTAACCAGCCTACGCGATTTGGGAAGTTATTACTACGCCTGCCTTCTCTGCGCACAGTGTCCTCTTCGGTCATAGAGCAATTATTTTTCGTCCGATTGGTAGGTAAAACCCCAATTGAAACCCTCATCCGGGATATGTTGCTGTCAGGGAGCAGTTTTAACTGGCCATATATGTCCATTCAATAAGCAGAAGGAAGGATCGGAAATGGGGGTCCATTAGTTAGCGCTTCTTTTTGTAGAAGAAACCGGCTGTTACACGAGTTTACTTTCACGGAAAAGAGACGTTTTTCATAAATGACTGTGAATCTTCAAATCTGAGACATTTAATGAAAACTACCTGGGGGCGTGGGGGAGGGGGAGGGGAGGGGGGTATTTACTTTTTTTTTTCTTTTTTGAAACAAAAGAAAGAAAAAAAAGCACGAAAAGAGTAACGGGACAAAAACACAGGAAGGATTTTTAATATTCCTTCTGGAGAAAGGAAACTCTAAAGTGCATTTAAGGCGATAAATTGGAGAAATTTAGAAGAAGTGAAAAAGTCCGTTTTCTTTTTTTTACCAAATGGCTCTTATGTCCTGTGTCCATGTATCTATCGCTGTTTTGTATTTTTATTTTATTTTTTTTTTTACCTTTTTTTTTTTCTGGTTCCAAACCGGCCTATGTGATCCTGTAGTATGAAGCTGGTGTTTTTTTTTTGGTTTTTTTTTTTTTTTTTGATTTGTTTATTTTCTGATAATCACTACTTAAAACAGTTGTAAAGACGTTCTTTAAGAATTGAAAGTAAATCTACAGCAATATAGGACAATACACTTATAAATGCTGAAAGCGCACTTACTTTTCGCGGTCCCTATAATGAACGAAAATGGGGACTTATGAACTTCAAGTCAAATAAACAGAGCAGTCCTTTAAAGCCCAGTTTCGACTTAATGCACCAGAGTGTATCTTACGATGCCATTATTCTGGGTGTTTCTCAGACACCCGAAAACTATTAAACTATTAGGACATTACACTACTAGAGCTGCGCGCGCGCGTGTGTGCGTGTATGTGTGTATGTGTGCATGTGTGTATGTGTGCATGTGTGTGTGCGTGTGTGTGTGTGTGTGTGTGTGTGTGTGTCAGAGAGAGAGAGAGAGAGAGAGTGTGTGTTGTTTGCGATTGTTTAGATGCTGCGACTTGCTCTATTGGTCTTACTTTCAGTCATCTGTAATATTTAGTTTGAACTGTAATGTGTAGAGCAAATTATTTGGTTTGACTTTTAAAGTTCATCTGTTCCAAGCTTTCTAGGGAATTTTCCGAAGTCCGTCCACTTTGCGAAATTGTCCAAATGCTAAATTATTGCTGAAGCCCATTACACTGTATTTTAAAAAAAAAAAGCAGCTAAGCAGTATTATAAAGAGCGGCTCGCGAAAGCCTCCCCAACACACTTAAAGCATTAAAAGTGCCTGTAAAGAGCGAAATCACCGATTTGTTATTTAAACGTTGTTGTATGTCTAGGCTCGAGAACGTGGGGAACAGTTTTACAATTCAGTCTTATGACTGAGTATTTCACTTGAAAAAGAGGGAGAGACGACAATTAGACGCAGTATTCTTGTAAATATATAGGTCAATTCATGGACTTTTTTCTTATACAAAATATATGTGATTAAGAAAAAAAAACTGTGGTTGCCATTTTTTTTTTCTCGGTAAAACAAATGTCTTCAAAAATGAGTGGCAGAGTTAGCTAGTAGCACTGAAAATTTTTTGTATTGTACATACATATTAAGACAAATGTTTTTTTTTTTCTTTTTCATGTATTTAGACTGTGAATGCATGGCCACAGGTCGCTAACCTATTTTACCTTTGATATATATAAATGTAAATGTTTTTGACTGTATAGATATAATCTGTGCATTCAGTACTCTAGCCCTTGTATTTAAGGAGAAAAAAAAAAAAGAAACAAAACGTTCAATAATAGGATAAGACTTAACAGGGTGAGCTGGTTTGGAAAGGGGTGGCTATTTTGACTTCAGTGTTCCTGCTCCTTTTCGGTCTGTAACAGATGCCTTGTATGTGTGTGTAAGTGTGAAAGCTTGCAATTTCGTCCTTGTCTCGAGGCTTTTCTTCAACACACAAGACACCATGTTGTGGTTGGATAAAAAGGGATCATATTGTGTAGTTGACTGAACAGTTATCGTGGGCTGTTCCCATGCCACATATGGACCAGAGAATGCTACATGATTGTAATTATGAACAGTTTAAACTGACCCACCTTTTTATATAAATATATAAGAATATATTACTGCAGGGTATTGATAACGTATAGATACTTTTTTATTATTATTATTATTATTATTATTATTATTATTATTATTATTAATTGCAAGTGATATACGTGAGTGTGTGTGGAAGTTTATAGTTGAAAACAATTCTTGTTTGTTTGTGTTAGCTTATTGTAAACAAGCATTCTGCTGTAAATTTGTTCTTGGTATTAAATTATAATTTATGAATTTGAAATCAAAATTCTTGCCATGTTTTGTCTTTTCTGGTCTGCTGGTCAATCAGCGATTTATTTATTTATTTATTTTACTAAAATGTGTGTTACAATACTGATGAGTTTTCCAGTGTGTGTGTGTGTGTGTGGTGTGTGGTGTGTGGTGTGTGGTAAAGGAAGAGAGAAATGCCAATGTTGGAAAAAAAAAAAAATGTTGGCACGCAAACGACCGAAATGACATTTAAAATGAGCAATAAGCATAAGAGGACATTGTGCGGAAAGCAAGCTCTTCTATTTGTTCTTTTATTTATCTGTGCTTATGGATGCATCTCCCAGTGATAACACACATGATTATTTGGTGAACCCGTGCTTCATATATAATTTTTGCTATCTGAAAGCTAGTTATGTGCACTGAACATGGGTGTGTAGGCTACATGTCAAATACTGCCATCGTCTGTTATGTGCGCGAAATAGCAAAGCGGGCAGCGGTCACACCTTTCCCGCTCATTTCTAACAATGTCTCCAAATTTGAGTTTTACACCTAGTTTGCTTCTAGCAGGGAGACCAAGTGGTAGAACTGCATCGCTGAAACTCGCTCAGAGCTCTGCGTCGTGTTGGTTCAGGCAGTGAGGCAGAGTGCGGATGCGCCTGATCCCGAGCTGGGAAGAAAGACCCCCTCCATCGCCAGAGAGGCTCAGCAAAACTTTCCGCACACAAAATAACAAGCTCTTAGAAACCTCATGACTAGCCTAGTTCCACACTTCCCCAAATTAGCCTGGATTTCTACTGACACCTGGGTTGTTATTGTAATTTTTCATTATTATACTTTTACGCTTAATTTCTTATTGCCAGATTTTCTTAACGCGCGCGCCTTCTCCAAGTTTCAGCAGCGTTTTCTCGCTCGTGCATTTTTGCGTAAATATCTGCCCCATTAACAACAACAACAACAACAACAACAATAATAATAATAATAATAATAATAGACGAAACTATTGCTTCAATATTAGAAACATAAGGATATACTGTCTTGTCATGTGACTTTCTCGATTATTGCAATACTATGAAAGAAATTAACACGATAACTAAAATTATCCAACACCATTATTATTATTATTATTATTATTAGTAGTAGTAGTAGTAGTAGTATGCTGAGCATTATTATTGTATTGATAATCATTATTGATGTTATTATTATTATTATTATTATTATTATTATTATTATTATTGCAATAATACTATGCAGAAAGACAGGACAGAAGGCTAGCAGTGTGATGAAGGAGCTGGGTTCTGCACTCGGCGTGTGACTGCACGAGGCTTCGCTGATGATCGGAATCGATTGATGGCTGTTGCTTATGTTTTTATAAACGTGGCTCAGCATCCACGATTGATCCGAAGCGGAAATGCATGCAGACTCCATTTATATTACTTATTACTTATTAGACTATAGTAATAAGTAGTAATTTTAGAACCTGACGTTTGGAGCTTTTAATGACTCTTGTTGCACTTTAATCTTTAGTCTTTTTTTTTTCTTTTTTTTTCATGAATTTTACTCTTGCAACAATGTCCTTTACTACTAACTAGAGACATGTCCCTGCTTTCATTCTGTGGAGAATAACTATTGTCTTTATTTAAAAAATAGAATAATAATCCCATATTTGTGCTTTCCTGGAGCTGGCACTTAAAGTTAGCAGTGATTTGGATCATGGCTTGAGGCTTGATTTTAGTTGACAGACCGTGTGTTGAGACTGAACTCTATAATTTGCACTCCTGTTCGTTTATTAGCATTGGACAGCGAACTAATGAGGTCTCCCTCCGTACAGTGTCACTTTTATTTATTTCCTCCTGGAGAAAGAATGGCACTTTAGATTTTGTAAATTGTACTCCATTGATTAAGCAGAATCTGTCCCTCAAACAAAACATTTTAGACATATTGTCAAATATCCATATTCTTACTTACAATTTTGTGCAAATGTCATCACAAACACTTCTTTCAGTAATCACTGGCTGCCTTAGAAATAAGTTCTTAGAAATAGCAGCTGTAGAGCATTTGATTTATATTATAAATTCCATGTTATTAATATCGGGTCAATAGAACTGCGTGGAACTACTAATATAGAGCATCATTCCTTCAAAACTGGCTCATGTGCCAATTCTAGCTATTTATTTTTGCTTCTCAGGCTAATATAATCAATCAGTAATCAGTAGGGTTAGTCTTCTCGTACCATGTGCACACCGATGCGCTCTTTCTCCTGGCAAGTGCATTTAGTACAAACGTTTTATTGCGAGTGCATTTGGTTTACCGTCTTTTGTTGCATGGGCTCTTCATTAAAATCAGTCATATGTAGACGCGCAGAAGGCCATGTGATTCTTATGATGAGCTCAGCTCAATGAAGGAAGAGCCTGCAATTGGTTTCCATAGTGACACCCCAAAGAGATAATAGGCAATGGCCACACACACACACACACACACACACACACACACAACGACATTGTGTTCATCTGACGCCACTAGTTTTAAGGCGTCCACGTGAAGGTCTTTTAGATCTCTTTTAGAGTAACGATGAAGATGTATAATGGTCCAAGTAATACATCCTCTTACTGTCATCATTTAAACGGTGTGGCTGCGAGATCTTCTGGAAGTTAGCCCAAATATTAGTCTATATTTTGGTCCTGTTTTACATCAGGCCCATACTATCCTCTTTTTATTAGATGAGCCACAAGACGACGGTTTCGATCACCAGAGGGTGTTGAGCTGATTGATTAGAAGAAGCGTAAAAAAAGGATCATAAACAGATTTCTACTGGCTATTTACTGCATAAACGAACCCTAATGCTCCACTTAGATGTGCCTTTCAACTTGTCTGTCAGAGTCATCTTTTTCATTTGAATAAAGTGCTTTAAAATGTACTCGCTGCACTTGTCTCGGTGGGTTCCTCTCTCTAAATGTTAGAAAATTGTGCCATCTACCCGCTATTCACAGAACTGTCACTTGCAGGACCTCCCGAGACCTCAAGCCGACTCCAACACAAAGGCTGAGGGGGTTGGTGAGATGCTTGGTCGCATGTAGTCGGCCAGTGTCGACCAGGACAGGCATTAAACCAAAACTAGCAACAATTCTCAGTGTAATACAGACTGCATTACAGACTGCAGCGAGCTACCTTCTCCACAACAGCATTAACACACCTCCACAACAGCGTATAATCTCCTCCCAGCTGAGGAATACCCTGCCATGGCCGTGTACATGCTAACAACTGCTTACTCTTCATTAGCAAAAACAACTGATAATACGTGCAGTCATTATACACCCAATATCCAGTTGTAAACTGTGGAGGTTGTGAGTTATAATGGCTCTGAGGGTAAGAAATAAAAGTTAGAGGATTTTTAGTTAGAGGAATGCTTTGGTCTATCTATCTATCTATCTGTCTGTCTGTCTGTCTGTCTGTCTGTCTGTCTATCTATCTATCTATCTATCTATCTATCTATCTATCTATTCACATTGTTTATTTATTTGTTTGTTTGTTGTTGGCTTGCTTGTTTGTTTGCCGGTATGTCTATAAATCCAACTTTTTCTAATTAGCCCTTTTTTTGTTTCATAAATCGGGCGAAACAACAATAATAATAAAAAAAATAATAAATCTCCCCCAAAACATCTTCTGCTCATCACATAACACTTGGAACTCTGCTGGAGCGATTTTCTTTTTTCATTCTTCTAATGATATACGTTTGTGTGCCACATACTTGCTGATTTATTTAATATACAGCAGATAATGAGACGGCGGGGATCCGATGCTGAGTTTCAGATCGGACGGGCTCGTGCTTGCGTTTTTTATCATTTGCACTCATTTTTTCCCTCCATCCACATTTCTCAGTCTGCTTTTCCCGCACACTCCGAAGCCTCTTTCCTTATGCGAAGTGGAAATCTTAGAAGCTGTAATGCTCCTAATGCAATTTGGTTAAGTCTGGAGAATCTGCGTTTTGTTCTCCAGGCGCACACTATGGATAATAATAATAATAATAATAATAATAATAATAATAATAATAATAATAATAATATTATTAAATAATAAAATTATCCGTTATCCGTGTACTTATTTCGAGCTCAGATGCATAATATATTTTTATTTCAACAAAAGCAGCCATGTAGTGCGCTAAAGGAAGAAGAAGAAGGAGGGGGCTGCTCGCCACCAGAATGGTAAAGTTCATCCCGTAAAAACTGTTCAGCCGTACAAAAGGAGGCACAATGCTTTGTAGAGGCAGAATAGAGCCAATGCAGAAAAGACAACTGCAGTTGAGGTAGGGGTGTGAGAGTGTTTCAGTGTATGTACATTTGAGCATTTTTAAAGATTTCTTTGAAGCGCCATTGTGCTGACATGGAAAAGCCACTTGGCCATGCTAGTCACGGCCCGGGCAACTTTGCTAACCTCTTGAAACGAATGAATCTTTTCACTTGGAGTCCAATCGCCGGTTATCTTTTGTAGAGACGATCCATAACACCCGTACGCAAGCATCACTCCAGTCAATAACATGCCTTTTATATGCTGGACCTAATGGAGTCCTAAATTAAGTGATGTGAGCATATTAGAAAATAGTACAGAAAATGATAGCTCGCTGGAGATCACAGGATGGACACAAGATTGCTGTCCACACACAGTAAGAGCAATGATTTCACCTGCACTGAAGTCTAACCATTTAATCATACTCTTAAAGTTGCAAAGTGAAGTGCTTGAGACTAGGCTTTGGTTGGCTGACACTTTGGTTGCTATATGTAAAAAAAAAATAATAATAAAAAAAAATGTAGTGATGAGGATTCAAGCATCACTGATGATTTAACACCTGCACAACACACTCTTCTTATTATTATTCTGATTATTCTAATTACTATTATTATTCTGATTATTATTATTATTATGATTATTCTCATTATTATTATTCTGATTATTATTAGTAGTAGTAGAAGTAGTAGGTTTGCCTCTATACATTCCCCCCAACACTCCTAGCCATAGACTGCTAATTCATGTTCCTCTGTCTACTACAGTTGTGCTATCATTCTTGAAGTGGTCAGATTTAAGCATCAAGCAAGAATGACTTCCATGTGAGAGAGATCTTTATTAAACATGGCTCATCAGTATAGCAATACTGCAGATCTCACCTATAGATGAGTGAAGTACAGTGGAAAACCCGCAGCTCTGGGACTCTACCAGCATGCACTATTCACCAGCCGTGACAGAATTTAATCCTTGAAAAAAATGACAGCTGCTAACAATCTTAGATTGCTTTGGTGTTTAAAAGAACCGAATTTAACGTCGCGTCTGGCTTAAAATTAAAATTAAAATTAAAATTAAAATGTCTATTCTTAAAAGCGCTATATAAATAAAAAAATGCACAAGAATATATTTCATTATTATTATTATTATTATTATTATTATTATTATTATTAACAACAACCACAGCCACTTTCCCAACAAACAAATCCCACTATTTGGAAACAGTGCACTCACACACACACTTATTGCGACGCGACTCTCAGGTGTGTGAAATTATAGCCTGCTTTTTGTTTCTGATTGTATGTCATTAGTGTTGTCCTCACTCTGAAATGTCTTACATCACTGCATAAGATCATTCAAGCTCAAAGTTAAGCCTGCTCTCTAAACTGAGATGAAGATCTAAAAACATGTATAATAACTTCAACAAGATGTGTCCACTACATGTGCACTTTTATTATTATTATTATTATTATTATTATTATTATTATTATTATTATTTTTCACAGGATTAAATAACATTTTCATGTCCATACATTTGGCCACGTTTGTAAACAAGTGCTGGAGAATCCAGACTATAAAACACCAGTGGTGCTAATGGTAGAGTTTTCAGCATGTGTGCTGCTGAACAAAACCAGCCCTCGCTCAGCTCTGTGGACATGAAGCTCCACTGCTATTCTGCGTTTAAAAGCGAGATGGCGCTGTATTGTACCCCACTCAGAACTATACCATTACTCAAGCCCATCCTCACCTCTTCTAATGTGTGTGTGTGTGTGTGTGTGTTCCCCGCACGCTGTGCTCAGTTACTGTGTGTGTTTTATATTGACGCATATACATAGGCCTGTATCATCCAAATTTATTGAACATTAATTACTACCAACTGATTTTTTTTATAGTGAGTATAACTATAAATATACAGTAAGTCCTGTCTGTAACTGAGGTCGACACACACACACACACACACACACACATACACACAATGTTGTAACCCTTGGAAAAAAAAAGATGGGTAAAAAGGTTTATTAAAAAAAAAAAATGTCTTTGTGGTTAATTAGCTAAATATAACAAAAATATGAGAGAAATCTAATCAACTGAACTACATTTATTTTAAGAAGCTTTTATCACCTTTATAAAACAACAATTTATTATTATTATTATTATTATTATTATTATTATCTTGACTATTTTAATTTTCTTTTTGAGTTTTCATAAGGGCACGTGCACGTGAAATCTAATATGATAATAATATGATAATACACTTAAAGCTGTCGGTTGCCGCTTTCCTCTCTCTTCGGAGGAATTTATAGTTATATATTTCGTTATCCCGTTATTTTTTTTTTTTCTTCTGTAAAACCAGGACTGGGGAAAAGCATTATTTCCGGTGTGGCGAGTATCAGATGACAGAAACTCTAAACACCACTTACATTTTGCTAAATATTTTGAATTCGTGTATCACATTGTTAATGACTGTGATTGAAATTCTAAGCAAAAATTACTATTTCATATTTACTGAAAAACACTTCCCTGAAAAAAGGTGTGAACATGCTCTAAGAGGACATTTTGTCAATACATCTTTGGATTACTATTTAAATGATGACCTGCAGACCTACATATATATATATATATATATCCGTGCTGCAGTAGGTGGGTGATCATTCAAATACTATATATTCAGTATATATATATATATATGCCAGGCTGTATTTTGCCCTAATGTCTCAGTAGAGTTAACCTGAAGGACGTAGGGATCTGCCCTTTCTGGGCTTCCTCTTTAGAAAGGCAGACTGAGAGTGCAGTCTCTAATCACGTTCTCTCAAACCCCTGGCAAGTCCTCTGAACTTTACAATTATATGTAAACAAGTTGTCAGTCTGGAAGTAATCTCCTTTACTGTTTTTTTTTTTTTATGAGAATGAAAATTCAATCCCCCGACTTTAGATTAGGCAGATGAGATTTTTTTTTCTTTCTTTGTCATTGGCTGCGCTGGACTTCGGTGGACAATAAAGTGGCAATTGTGGATGCTTTGTGACCCATAAAATCTGAAGGTGGCGATTCTGTCTTTGGTATGTAATTATGCAAAACATTTTGTATAAAGCCTTGCCATCCGATCTAATGACAGAGCCCGGAGTCTCATTTCAAGAATGGGAGGGTCCGACAACATATACACCCTCATAGTGGGAGGGGATGACTAGATTTCAAAGAAATCCTGCAAATAAACATTTCATCGCACTGTCTTTTGTGTCAGTGTTTTATATATATATGTGTGTGTGTGTGTGTGTGTGTGTGTGTGTGTGTGTGTGTTTGTGTAAGCGGATACAGTATGCAATGCACTGACAAGTCAGGACAGGTAGATATGAATGTTACACTTAGATCCTAAGGCTCTCGTTATGAAATCAGGTCAGTAGGTCATGGTGTAGGCTACAAACACACAGACAGACCACAAGCAAGCTTTGGGCAGTGAGGAGAACTTTCCCCGATGAATTTTATTTTCTAAATACATTTCATGAAGGGATGGAAAAATTCGATAAAGGATAGAGGATGTGTAACAGAGCAGGGTGCGTTTCCCCAAGGATTCATAAGGCAAAGTTAATTACCTCAAAAGCTTTCTTAACTAGCAGTAGGCTACGTAAACTAGTTCCCAGATGAATGAGTAATCATTTATAATAATTTATTAAGCACTTCTTTATTCATATGCATGCAGTTCTACGTCAAAAAGGCAGAGGCCGCTAATTTCGGTGCAAAAAAAAAAAAATTAATCCCTCACTGGTCCATTTCCCCAAAGAGTTTTGTTATAATAATAATAATAATAATAATAATAATAATAATAGTTGTTTTTATTATTATTATTATTATTATTATTATTATGATGAAACAGTTTTGTAGTACTTTTATAGTTTGATGGTTGGCAGCAGTCACTCAGTGCTGTCCTTGTGGTCATGCCCCTGATGGTATGTTAAAAGAAAAAACACACACTGGTGAATTTAGTGATCAAGGCGTCATGCAACTACATACAATTTTCAACATGAAGTTGGGATAACGTGCATGAAATAAGTTTTTTATGCCACTGAATTTAGGCCTCACCTCTATACATATCTTCTGAATCCCATCTACAGCTGACATGAAACATTTCGGTAATGAAAGTGAGACTGGCTACTGGGTGATAGTGGATTTCCTCTCAGTATCTGATTGCTGCTATTTGTTTTATTCTCTAATTCTTTGAAGAAAAAAAAAGTATCATTTAAAGAACAGAGATAATCAAGAGAATATCCGAATGTCCAGTATGACAGCAGTGCAACTGCAACTCAGACAAACTCACAAAATATTCTGTGAAATAATGATATCATTAGAAAAGAATCGTTCTTAGTATTATTTTTTTTTCGTCATAATATGCAGCCCCGGATTTTGCTTTGCGAGAATTGCTTTTAAAAATGAATATTAATTTTCTATCCTCCTCCATTTAAAACTACTTTCTGTGGAGGTCTGTTTCTGTTTAGCGAGACTGTGGCTCGATTCCTTTACCTGCTTTTAGCAGAAGTTAAATCTGTGTTCACTAAAGTTTTCGTTAAATTATTCCCTATTCATAAAAATTCATAACTTTCGGGAAACGCAGCAAATTATAGACCAGACACTTTACTCTCACTCTCACTCTCTCTTTCTCTCTCTCTCTCTCTCTCTCTCTCTCTCTCTCTCTCTCTCTCTTGGCCTTATGTGCAGAGTTAAAGATCAAAGGGCATCAGATTTATTTCAGGAGTGACAGAAGAGGGTACAAGGGACAAGACGTACCCGGTATACTATCATTCTCTCTCTCTCTCTTTCTCTCTCTCTCTCTCTCGTTCGGTGAGTGTGTGGGTGCGTGTGTGTGTGCGTGCGTGTGTGTGTGCGCGCGCGCTCGTGTGTGTGTGTGTGTGAGAGTGTGTGTGTGTGTGAATGACACGCACAGAAAGGATGTGTTGATGACCTACCGATGAGTGGCCGGTGGAAACGTGAAACTGCGCGTGGAGGCCTGGATTTAGTGAGCGCCACCGATGAGAACCAAACCAACCCCCACCCCCTTCCACCCCTGACCCACCCACCACCGCCACCTTTTTTTTTTTTTTTCTTTTTTTTTTTTTTGTCATGCTCACGGTGGGGTATTTTGTGTGTATGCACATAATAAACACTGGACCGAGCAAAGTGTGAATATGAGAGCTTTGCCACCAAATGAAGTGGCAGCAGAGAGAGAAATAAAGAGATGTGCAGCTGTCAGGGGTCAGGCGGGCTGAGATTGCTTCTAGAGATCTTCTGGAAAAATCGCACGTTTGGAGGCTTAGCGCTGCTGTCTTCGCATTTCAAGCTCAGATCAGTGAACTAAAAAAGAGAGAGAAAAGGACGGAGAGGAGGAGAGCGAGAATGAGCTCGCAAAATGCAAAAACAGGGTTGAGGTTTTTTTTTTGTTTTTTTTTGGAAAGCACGGCCATAGTCTTGTCTACAGAGAGATAACGGTGCAGGGGCACAGGAGGATAATTTAACCAAAAAGAAAAAAAAAAAAAAACCTTTATAACTAGCCCACGTAGCCCACAATTAAAGGAACAGTGTCTCTAATTATGCTTTGCCTCACTGAATCTGTGTGGGCGCCTGAAGGGTGTGAAAAGAAAAAGAAGCTATGAATATGCTCTAATTAGATATACCTGACGAAAAGCGAGCACCCTGCGGTCACACACACACACACACACACACACACACACACACACACACACACACACACACACTGGACCAGCCTAATGAATTCGCTCTTCCACGAGCGTCTCACACTGTCGTTTTGTTTTAGGTTTAGTTTGGATGTTGTGACACGCCTTGGATTAAAAGAGGTATTTCGATATACCGCTGTTAATACGTTTTATAGTGTTTATACACTCCAGACCATTTATTTGGACAAGTTCTGATATTTGGTGGTATTAGGGGTTGGATAAGAAAAAAGCAGAAGACACAGGATAATCTCATATTTAAGGGGTTTGGAACAGTACTTCGCTTTCTAGTGAGAATTGTGGACTGAGATTAAGAGACCCAATGAAACAAATTAAAACCTCTTGCTTTGATTTATGACCTGCTTTGGGCACTGACATTGCCATTAACAGCCTCCTACATTTATTTGTGTTATCAGTAGGGAAAAAAGTCCATGGCAGCCAAGTCCAAGTAAATGGATTGTGCGCTCTTATTTTCTGATCCCGGTATTGATCACATCCACACACCTGTAATGAAGCCTTAAACCACTTGTAATCATTTTCTACTCACAACTGGACCTAGGGTTTAAAAATATAAGCATTTAAAAATAGGTGCAAAACATCAAGTCATTTAATGCAGGCAACATTTACTCCGTTGTAATATGAATTACTGGCTAAATACGTAAGAAGTAAATAAAAAAAAAATAAATAAAGTAATAAAGTACCTGTTATGCACATGTTGTAAAGCATGATAATAAAAAAAAAATTCAAAAGTAAATTGGGGATAATAATAATAATAATAATAATAATAATAATAATAATAATAATAATAACTATTATTAATATTTTTTACCACCCCCCCCTCCAAAAAAAAAAAAAACAAAAAAAAAACACATCTTATATCTCATTCTTTAACCATTAGAGTTTGTCTTTACACAAGTTTGTCGTTCTGCATGTTCTGGCTGTGACATATTTTGGATCTGAAGAGGATCTGAAGAGCAGATACTGATAAATGCCTGTTTATAAACATCCAGTGTTTTGCATGAATATTAAAATATACCTATATATACAAAAATAAAACATCCATGCAATATATATATACATATATATGTATTATTATATATATTAATGTGAAGGGGACAACCCATTGCACCCTAAATCAGGCGTTTTGATGAAAAAAAAAAAAGTCGGCTGGAATATGGTACCATAGCTTCATCGCCTTTTCTCCTCTTAAATCAGCTATCCACAAGCTCGCCACATATGTCTTTTTGCGCTGATATGCCACCAGTTTCGCTCCTGAGGCGGAGCCATTATTTGACAGGTCTATTAAGGGGATGACAGGCGTGGAAGCCCATTTACACCGCAGGTCTCTTTGGCCAGTAACACAGTCCGACACACGGCAAGACGGAGACAAGGACCACGACCCTTGTCAAAGCTCCCTTGTGCGATTTAATTTTTGATATTTCGATGACACGAAAAAGACTTGGGCAACTCCAGCACCATGCCAACATCCAGCTGAATGGCTGGTTTTACAGCCTGTTATAAGATCTAGACCAAATCACCAAACGCATCTGTTCTTGAAATGTGATCACAGATGACAATTGTGCTATAAATATCCACTGTAATATACATATTATTCCTAACATATATGTATATATAATTATCAGTATAACTCTTATTTACAGTGTGAGTATACCCCATACCTCAACACCCACCCAAGCGACCTCAATCCATCTCGCGTTATGTCAGTGACAGGCACCATTAGTTCATGTTTCTGCTGTTTTTGTACAGATCATGTGCATACTCTGTGGATTTATAATCATTAGCGCCTCTCTAAAGCCATGGTTTTCAGAGTGCAGTCCAGAGACCCCCAGGAGTTATTTATTTATTTATTTATTTATTTATTTATTTATTTATTTATTTATTTATTTATTTATTTATTTATTTATTTATTTATTACAGTGGTGGAAATCAAAACCCACTATTATGCAAGTTTATATATTTATTATTGATTTCTTTTAGTTATTAGCTGATTTTAGTGGTCACTTGAATTTAATTTAATCCTTGAATTTGAGTTTAATCTAAACCTCTAAAACAAGTCGGACTATAAATAATGTTAATGTGAATCTAATGATAATTGTAATCAAATCTGAATTAAAAACTGGGTCCTGTGAGTGTATGGCTCAAGAATAAAAGCTCCACTGCTCAACTAAAAAGCCAAATACTCTTGTTGTACACATAGAAATAACAAGTCTGATATTTGAATACTTGGATGTATATGAATAGTTGCTAGTTTTTGATACGGTTTTAATAAAGGCTCCCTGGCTGCACTGATTTGGAGAACCCCTGGTCTAAATGACACTTTGCAAGGGAGTGGCTTTGGAGTAGGATTTTTTTTTTCTATCCCAAACTTTATTCAAGCCCAAAGTTATAATTGCATTTGAGAATTGTCATGTCTCGTGTGGAAAGTTGGGAATGATTAAGGTTATGGGGCAGGTTTAGACTCAGTGGTTTTCTTGAGAAGGTTCCTGAGACCTGTCACCACTGTAGTTTAAGCAGAGATCAAACCAGCAAAACCACAAAAGATGCACTGGCCCAGTTCCCACAATGCTTTGTGTTGACGTGATGCTTGTTGCAGCGATGTTTAGCGCTTATTTTGTGCTGTAATACTTTGGAGAAACTCAGCCCTGACCTCAGGGTAGTAATAGTTAGAAGACACGAAGGAGATATTGGATTTCGTTCAATTTTTCTCTTCTATTAAAAAGGGTCTTCTTTTAAAAGATGTCGTCCTGGTGAAAGCATGGAAAGGACTTTTGGCTTGACCAAAATTGCAAATATAAAATGAATAAGATTGTTGTTATTTTAGTCCAGACTTGCAGTAGTGCTCCGAGTAGCAGCTTCCTTCTCATGTCCTTTTATTAGTGAAGAAGGTGATGAGGAGTCTTCAATCAAGGACTCAACTTGAATACATTTCAACAAATTGCGTGCGGGGTGTGTGCGTGTGTGTGTGTGTGAGTGTGTGTGTGTGTGCATTCGTGCGTGTGTGTGTGTGTGTGTGCGCGTGCGTGCGTGCGTGTGTGTGTGTGTGTGCATGCGTGAATAGTTATATGTAAAGTTTATTATCCACCAGTTTCAAGGCTGAATTTCTCACAATGATAATCTTTAACTGAAAACTTTACAATCCGAGGGGAAGTTACCTGAAAGTAACAAAACCCCACCTGCTCACACCTTTCTCACGATTCTGGCTGTGTTTTTCAATCAGTACAATCAGAAAAACCTTTATTCCAGACATGCTGAAGTTCAGATCAGTGCCACGGCAATATATCAGAACAATATTATTGTCCCTGATGGACATTCTATAAAAAATGGACAGAATGCAGATGGCAGACGTGAGAAGGTGAGACGTGGTATTAATGACTTCACCCATCTGGAACTAATGTAAGAGAAGAATTGTGGGATGATTTTGTTAGAAATTTTTTTTGGTATGATTGTGTTATAAGAATTGTGGTGTGACTGTGTTATAAGAATTGTGGTGTGAATGTGTTATAAGAATTGTGGTGTGAATGTGTTATAAAAAATATGGTATGATTGTGTTAGAAAAATTGTGGTATGACTGTGTTATAAGAATTGTGGTGTGAAAGTGTTAGAAGAATTGTGGTGTGAAAGTGTTAGAAGAATTGTGGTGTGAATATGTTAGAAGAATTGTGGTGTGAATATGTTAGAAGAATTGTGGTGTGACTGTGTTATAAAAAATATGGTATGATTGTGTTAGAAAAATTGTGGTATGACTGTGTTATAAGAATTGTGGTGTGAATGTGTTAGAAGAATTGTGGTGTGACTGTGTTAGAAGAATTGTGGTGTGACTGTGTTATAAGAATTGTGGTGTGACTGTGTTAGAAGAATTGTGGTGTGACTGTGTTATAAGAATTGTGGTGTGACTGTGTTAGAAGAATTGTGGTGTGACTGTGTTAGAAGAATTGTGGTGTGACTGTGTTAGAAGAATTGTGGTGTGACTGTGTTATAAGAATTGTGGTGTGACTGTGTTAGAAGAATTGTGGTGTGACTGTGTTAGAAGAATTGTGGTGTGACTGTGTTATAAGAATTGTGGTGTGACTGTGTTAGAAGAATTGTGGTGTGACTGTGTTATAAGAATTGTGGTGTGACTGTGTTAGAAGAATTGTGGTGTGACTGTGTTATAAGAATTGTGGTGTGAATGTGTTAGAAGAATTGTGGTGTGACTGTGTTATAAGAATTGTGGTGTGAATGTGTTAGAAGAATTGTGGTGTGAATGTGTTAGAAGAATTGTGGTATGATTGTGTTGTATAAATCAGCCAGAGAAGCAAAAGGGCACCAGAAGAAAGCACATCACTCCACAGAAAGAAATTCTCAAAAATGCTGCACTATTTATTTATTTATTTATTTATTAGTGATGGAAGAACAGTGGAAAAGAATTAAAAGAATGAAAAGGCTCCATATCTTAGATTACATAGTAAACGTTAACTTCTTAATCCCAGAAGGATTGGGAAGGTACACAGAAGGTGGTGAGTGCTAAAAACTGTTTATTTTTCTATTCCATCCACAGTCTTTGTCCTCACCTGCTCTTATAATCCTCTGGTATGTGCTAGTGACGTCACACGGCGACTGACTGTGGTGCCGCCCCTGCAACTGTCATTAACTCCGTGAACAAATGAAAAATGACGCGGAGACTCGCCGGCTCCCACTACTGACCCCGGCATTATTAGAATGACCTCTCTTTGGCTTGGCCAAAAGCCTTTATGATTTCATTTCTACACGCACACAGTAGAACTGATAGACTGAGCACTACATAAGGGAAAGGGGAAGAGAGTCAAACTATGCAAGGCTGTCTTTCTCTCCCTTTGCTGCGGTGTAAATACTTAATCACGGATCCTGTCCCCCTTTAACAAGCGTGGCACATGTTTTGGTTGTGCACGGCGCCAGGTTTAAAGGAAGCAGGATCACGGTGCAGCTTGTGGTGAGGTGGTTTGGGAAGGAAGTGTGCCTTTCGGGGTGGGAAGAGCCTGAGGTACCTTTCACCTCAGCTGAGACAGACGCAGGGCAAGAGGCGTGAGGTACACGCACAAGCGTTCCCGCATGCCACAGGTCCAGGGCAGAGAGAGGGAGGGAGAGAGAGAGAGAGAGAGACAGAAACCTCCTGTTCCTCAACTCCTACCCCCACTGTTACTACTCCTATTATTATTATTATTATTATTATTATTATTATTATTATTATTATTATTTATTGTTATTATTGATATTTTCTGTTGTACTTGCTGTATTGGACTATACAGTATACTTCCATGCCAACACTTTGAATTCCATTGAACTACACAAAATCTGTACAGTAATAGTCCATCTTCTGTGTTCTTATTTATTTATTTATTTATTTATTTATTTATTATATACACATAGGCTACACTCTAACCACAAGCAAGATGGGCTGTTCATTTATTAATACTGTGTTAGCAAGTGTTATAATGAACGAGCTCTTACTACAGGAGGAGGGAAAAGAAAGATTTTAGCCAAGTTACTAACATCCAAAAGGGCATATTCTAATTAGCTAATATAAAGTAACTCATATAACTCAGAAACCAAGTTACAAACTTCCTGCTATGTCATGCTATTGTTCTCTACATAGAAATGTACAAATGACTTTATAAGCATATATATATATATATATATATATATATATATATATATATTGCATTAGGAGAATTTTGCAGTTTGTTGTTTGCTGGTGTTAAGATGTAGTGAATAAATAGACAGGTTTAAATGATTGTCTGACTGTTCACCACACATTAGAAGTAAAAGCAGGAAATAAATATACAGTGAGGGTCAGATGGAAGATTATCTCTAGCACAGGGTCCAGCAATATGCAATAATAATAATAATAATCCCCCTCCTTATGCAATGCAAAATTGTTTCTCCAAAATGTTTTAGGGAGAAGTTACGACTCTCCAGATCTTAGCATGATGAAGCAGTAGAGCGAGGACTAGTAGCATAAACCGGAAACACAGGCTCACGTGCCTGCAATTAGAGTGCACAGGCTGTAGATGATGTAGAAATGCAGTGTAGTCGAGCATAGGAGGGTTAAAAAGATCATCTAATGAGCGCACATGTGGAAACAGCGCGCAATCTGACAGGCATGTGAGGACTGACATAGTCTCCATAGAGAGAGAGAGAGAGAGAGAGAGAGAGAATGATAGTATACCAGGTACGTCTTGTCCCTTGTACCCTCTTCTGTCACTTCTGAAATAAATCTGATGCCCTTTGAACTTTAACTCTGCACAAAAGGCCATTTTATTACAGGTTATGACGAGCCGAAGAGAGACAGGAGCGCGAGGAAAATGACAAGTGCAGCGAGAGCGCCCAGCTGTTTAGGAGGGAGGAGGAGAGATTACTTCACATGATAGCTTATAAACGTGGGATTTTTCGATGTAATCAGCTCTGTAAGTCCAGAGGCTTTCCATCATTACAGTCTTGCTCCACAACTCAGAGGCTGCGTCTCCCATATATCGCATTTAGGAACTCAATTGTAGAGCCCCGAGCACTCCTCATCCTCCTATCGATCAGGCTTGAGATATTCCTGAGGAATATGGGATGCCTCTTTCAGACAGTCCTCTTCATTTCAGAATACCAAATGCAATCTGCACCTCCACTGCTCGCACTATTCACACCACATTTTCAAATGATGCTGATTATTATTATTATTATTATTATTATTGCTGTTGTTGTTGTTATCATTATTATTTGTTACTGTTGATGATGATGATGAAAATGATGATATTTTTGTTTGTGTGTGGTGTGAGGTTTTTTTTATTTTATTTTGCTAATGTGCAATTACTATTCTGTAAGAAAAAAATAATGACTGTAAATTTTACAATAATTTATTGGCAGCAAAGTTTGGTGTGAGATCCTTGAGCAAGACCCTTAACCTTCAGCTAAGTTGTATCCTGCATTAATTAATATTTTATACTACAGTACTTTCTTGTAAATATGTTTAAGGATATTTATTGTACATATATATATATATATATATATTTTTTTTTTTTTTTTACAGTACTTTATTAGTAACCCTGTTGGCAGGAAATTACTGTAAAATTTAGTGTCTTTTTTTTTTCAGTTGTTTAAATAACGTAGACAACAACAGTTAGTCGACTAGGACTGAGTAACAATTACTATTTCCAATATACATATATATATATATATATATATATATATATATATATATATATATATATATATATATATATATATATATATATATATATTTTTTTTTTCCTTCATGTGCCCTTCTAAAAATACGAATTGGCTGTGAATTGGCTATGAGATTCATTTTTCAGATTGAACTAAAGTATAGCCCAAAAGCATCATTAAACTGGGGCAGGGTGTGTTTAATGTGATTATGGCTATACAGTCTCTACAATCTACTACAAATTTATGATGCAGTTATGTGGGGAAACTGCAGCCTGTGTGTCCAACGCGCACTGACTTTGCAGAACTGACTCAGGGTCTGAAAAGGCTAATGTTTTTAATACGCTGTAAAAGATGTCATTATTTTCTGTCCAGAATTCTCAGATGCTTTTTTTGTGTCAGACTTGAGCGTTACTGTTGCCTCCTCCGTCACACACACACACACACACACACAGAGGAGAGTGACAGTGGCGAATGCAGCGCGTCAGGACGCGCACAACCGCATCAGGCACCTGCGCGTCACAGAGGAACAGATACGCGCACTGTTCAGCATTACAGCGGTGTGATGTCGAGAACATCTGTCTGCCTCGGTGTGGAACAGGCTATTAAACAGGGCACGCGCTGTCAATCTGCACAGACTAGGGATTTAAAGATGGTCCTTTAGGGACAAAAAACCTTGAACATGAAACTATTTAATTATGGAAACTTCAAAATGAAAGCATCGATTTTTAGATAGATACAGACCCGTTTCTAATGCACTTACCTCTAAAATCTGAATACTGGTTTATGCAATGTGAATATTCATTTCTTACAAAAGCATCACGATTAAGCAGCATGTCTCGTGTCTCAGATGTATGGAAAATGCATTGTTTCTTTTAGGAGTGCACCATGGAGGCGATCGTGCACGTTTAAAGGGCAACGCGATCAGGATGTTCCCACCCTTTTACCTCCTTCTGTCCTTCCTCCATGATTTCCAATTTGTCATTATTGAACCTTTGTCTTCGCCTCATCTGCTCACAGTTAATTAAAAAGTGAAGGGTCACCAGTGGGACTCCTTTTCAGCTGCTTTCACATGAACAAACCTCACATGTGGAGAGCAGCGCAAAACAGCTGGTCGGAGATCCTTACAGCACCTTTAAGTACAAGTCCTCCTGACTGGTAGCCAGTCCGCAATCTGACACACACACACACACACACACACACACACACACACACACGTACACTTACCAGCACGAACACCTTCTTTGTACCTATAAAATGAAATGATACTGAAATGTACCAGGATTAATGGATTCTCACAGGTCACATCATCTCTCATCAGCTTCTGATTAAAAAGAGGAATGATATCCCTGATGTTTACTCTTATTAAATAATGTACTTAGGCAGCTGTGTTGAACTGCAATGAAGCTGTCACTTTTCTTTTGCTTCTTGTTCAGTACTGGAGTGACGTTATAAAGTTTGGTAAGGACCTTTGTGTTCTTAATATGTGAATACAAAGATCCTGCTCTCCGCTTGAGAGCTGATGGACAAAGCACTGCCTGAGTTAGCTTTTTCTTTTAGTGCAACTTGACAACCATGACTAAGCAAAGACGAGCTCACAGGCATTCACCTTTGTTTTTAAATCCCATTATCAATGACACACTGAGATAGCTGAAAAAGTAATGTTTGACACATGCAGCACTAAGCTCAGAGTTAAAGTGTTTATTAATCACATCATCATCATCATCATCATCATCATCTCGTCATATCTTTCGCTAAATCTTTATTGAGTAACATTGTCATTAAATCTTTTGAACACTGCGTTTAAACTGCTTATCATTGCATTAGATGGATGCTGTATGTGAGCGTGATGTTGATCAGTGGGGGATGTTCTAACGTAATGGTGTATGACTGCCATGCCAAAAAGATAATATGAATGGTCTGTCCAATTCTGCTTGATAGAGCAGTCAGAAATGGGCTCAGCTGACAGAGGCGTCTTTGAAATCAGTGATGGAGACTATTGTCCAAATTTGACCCTCTATTAACACTGCTCCCCAACATCTGGATCATATTGCCTCCTCCCAACAAAGCAGACAGAGAGAGAATCTACCCCTCCCTTTTCCCCTCTTCCCTCAACCCATTAAGTTCTGGCATGAAAAACAGCTAACTCCCTTGTTTTTGTCTTTTTTTCATTCCTCTGATTTGGACCTCGGTCCCCCAAAGCATTTGTTCATCTTAAGAAGATAGAGCTAAGTGTCACTTTGAACATTTCCATTACTACACTCTGATGTGCTGTACTGAATCCACATTATGCAGGTTTCCCATATTATTCCTCACTCAGGTGCCATCATTATGCGCCCTTCCTTTCATTTAACATGGCCACCATACAGCCACTGTAATATTTTATAATTTATTTCAAATATATATATATATATAGGCTGAAGAAGGTATTTCTCTACTCAAACCAATTCTCTCTGTCATCTATGGTCACCAAACAAAAAAAAATCCATCTTTTAATTAGAGATGAAAGCGTGATAAGGGGAATGAGGGAGGAGTAAGGGAAAAAGAGAGGGATGACCTTCTGGTTGACAGACATAGGTTCGAGGGTGGCATTTTATTGTGAACTTCTCTGTGAAAAGGAAGAAAAGGAGAGGACCAGTCAATTTAACTCACGGACCAAGAGAGCAGGAGTGTTGCTAAGAGACAGGGGGAGGGGGATGCTACATAACTTCCATCAGAAGCCAAGCACTGACCTTATGCAAATGCGTCTCTCCCAAATCTTTTGTGGCCAAGGCTGCGGACTGCGTTTGCTGTGTCACCAATACCTGGCACCAAGCCTTGCCTTTGAGGCTTTTCTCCCTCCGGAGAAAAGAGCTGGGTGTTGGGGGTAAAGAAGATGAGCCTTGCGGAGAAACAGTCAGAAAACAGTTTCTGTAGTGAGTTTAGGTTTGAGATTATTCTTGCAGTAATGGATATGCGCTTGGAAATTTCATACTACTAACACATTACCCATTAGGCTTATGCAACTGACCTCGCTCAGGCCTTTCTTCCCCTGAGATATGTGCTGGAGGAAAAAGATGATCTTTTTCTGAGAAACAGTTTGAAAAATAGCTGTTGTTATTCATGTGTGTTTGAGATGTTCTTTGCAGCAATGGATGTGTGCGTGGAAAATTCATTCTACTTAACACATTACACATTAGAGCATCCACGATCAACACATGCCTGCAAAATGTCAGCTAGCCCTGGAGCTACAATGACATGTCCTGTGCTAAAAGCGCCCACCCTCCCATTACATTCTCAAATTGCATCTCTTCAAACTCTCTAAAAGCTCTATGAAGGCACATTAATGTATCCAAGCAGGCGGATGTGTGCCAGGCTTAGGCAGGCACACAATAATTTGTGGCATGTTATTAGATCATATCAGACAAGGGAAAAGGGGGAGTATGCAGAGTATTCATACACTTAATTACGTGTATATGGTCTGGAGCGAAGTGCCTGCCGCACAGTCAGCTCTGAATTATATGAATGCATAATGTGCTTTAGCCATAGAGTTTGAAATAAGTAGCATCATTCTGATTTTACAGGGATGTAATTATCATCCATAAAACATTTGAAAGCTGCAGCAGTTATGACATAGTTATAAAATGTTTTAAGGCCAGTCGTCTTCTAAATCAGAATCTCCACATTTTACTTTTATATAAAAATCAGTGTTGAATAAGATGATTTACCTGTTTGGTAATTCAATTATTTACCTTGAATAGTTTTAGTTGAATAAATAAATAAATAAATAAATAAATAAAGGCATTAAAGTACGCAAATAAATGCCATTTGCCAACTGCACGTGAATGTTAATGCAAGAAGCATTGAACCACACTGGAGTAATCACAGACATCATAGCCAGGACTGAGATGCTAAGGAGGAGCTTCCTTCCCCAAGCCATCAGACGCACCAGTGACCACCAACATCCTCCAGCTGATCTGTACATGATACACACATACACAACGCCTGATCATACATGTCACACAGCACACCTGCCACATTTGCACTCTCCCTTACCTCTATACCCATAGTTATAATGTCCCTATAGTCTATTTACTGTTCTTGCTATGCACAGTCTTTTCTCATTTAACTACACCTTTGTACTTTCTACAAATGCACATGTGACAAATAAATCTTTTAATTGAATTATACTGAATTGAATTTAATTGAATTGAATTGAGTCTAGGAGAGATAAAATTAAAGAAGACGAGAAAGAGACAAAGAAAGAAATGAAGAGAAAAAGCTATGTACAGTTTGCTGTTAAACTAGAAAAGTGCATTTCCTGAAGAAAATGCAGAGTGATTGCTCAGCTAACACAACTCTCTGGTGTCACTAAGGGGTTGGAAGGGCATTGTTAGGCAGCGCCTATGGTATGCAGGTGGTTTCTGGCTTTCTTAGGTGGTTGTAAGAGAATTTTTTGAGCTCAATCAGACATATGTGAGAAAAATGCACTTGAACATAACCACGCCCCCTAAGGATGACCACATCCCGACTTTAGCATACAGCCTCAGAATTCAACCCTGAATATGCCTTTCAAGTTTATATATGTATATCCATCTAATATATCATGTGCTATAGCTGTTTGAGTAAGTTAAGTCCCACCTTGGAATGATTTATTGGTAGGTATCTGCCACATTCTTTACAAAGGTCTGAATTAGACTCCTCCCCATTAGAATTGATTATCAGGTTGCAGCCATATTGTTCATAATTCTCAACATGTTACTGAAGGAGGAACTCTCCTGAGAGACTTGACACCAGCTTTGAGAAAATGGGACAAAAATTCTAGGACTAGTTCCCAAAAGTAGGTTTTGCATATTATGTAAATTAGCAAAAAAAAAAAAAAAAATTAAGTGGGTGGGACTAAGTGGTCCAGACTGGTTCAGAATTAGCCAAGAAATCATTGGAAAAATGAATTTTGCCTCTAGGCCTCATGTTTCTTGAGACATGGACTAAAATGGTGTGCTATGCTGCACTATAAAGCTACCATTAGGCTGATCAGGCTCTTCTCCCTTACCTGAGTAGAGAGAATGTAGTGCTACATACTGGAAAAGTTTCATGTCTGTAGTACATACGGTTTGGTCTGAACAACCTTCAAAATATTTTTTCCATTCAAAAAAATACAATTTGAACAGCCACTACATGGGAACCGATCAAAAAAGCCGATCATAGAAGCACACCTTTCCTGACCAGGCCAAATAATTGCACAATGTGCAATCACTAATAAAGACAGCTAGAGGGTGTGTAGGGGTTGCAACCTCTTGAAGAGGCTGTATCGGGTTGTATCGGGTTATCTGAAGTGGCCACTAATAATGCCTTTCACACACAGCTCATTTTTTTTCCCTTTCACTGCCTGAGAGTGTGACTTAATCAATACTAGAAGTGGATCATTGCTCTGAAGTTACCGTATGGGCAGTTTGCCAGTAGCTATAAACTGCATTCAGTAGGTAGCTAATTGAGCTTTGTCATTTCACCGGGTCAACCTGAAAATAGCATGTCCATTCATCAACCTTTATCTGTGACAGAATACATATACCATCACACCATCATATTTTATCAGTCTCATGAAATTAGCTACTATAGAGTGAAACATTTAGCTACAGTGAAGTTATTGAAAGAAGATGGCTGCCCTAATATGGGGCATGGACACACATTTATGATTTTTACTTTTACACACCAACTGAACAACTCACTCTTTTCCTCATGCTTTTAACCATTTTAATTCATTTTAAGCAGCAAAGAAATAAATATACTGTGACTCTTCTGTAGATGCAAAAGCTTTAAGCATCCTTTAAAAACCTTTAAAAAATCCAACAGAACAGTAACTGGGTTTATGTAAAATCATCACATTCTTATGTTCATGAACAATACTATGTTGGTTTTGCATGATAAATACTGTTTGCAGGAAGTCAATGATCTACATCAGCACTCTGTTTGATTTACTAATCCCGTCTACATCTTTAGTCATTTTCAGAAATTCTTATTTTGACTAACCATTAAGGATAATGTGATGAGGTAACATGAATGACACAGTATGAACATATGAATGAACAAAGATTCTCAGTATATGGCTTGGCATTCCAATGAACTTTCTATAATATACACGTTGACATGTTAAGTGTGTGCGTGTGTGTGTATGTGTGTGTGTGTGTGTGTGAGTGAGAGAGAAGGGAGAAAATTGAATTGAATAAAGATCTTTATTACATATATTAAAAAAAAGATGCCTTTAATCACAAGATTACAACCTCAAAAAAAAAATCTATACAGAAAAGAACTGAGAGAGAGAGAGAGAGAGAGAGAGAGAGATTGCCCTAGTCCCCCAGTGATGGTCTCAGGAACTGATATGCCATTGATGTATCAAAACCAACTTGTCAATAGGGCTCACAGTAGGAAAGGAACTATAATAGCACTTTCCTGGTTCTGCATTGATATCATATAATCCATTGTGTCCACTTGCACTATCATATTTATTTAACCTGCTGAGGAGGCTGAGCGGTTGGGGGCAGAGTCCCTGCTGCTAAGGAGTACACACATTACACACTGGTCTTGTATATTTGTATTGATTACCCCATGCCACCACTCATCTGACCATAATTTAACTCAGCAGGCTCTGTAATAAATATTAAATTCATCTACACTTCAAGAGACACAAAAACAGGGGGGAAAAAAACGGAGAAAATGCACCAGCGTTGTTAATGGAATCTGAAAAGGGTTTCCCCTGCCTTTCCTACGTCATTCTTTATTTCCTATTCTGACTTAGCTTGTACTGTCATAACAATGAAATGCAGATTGTGGAAGGAGTTTGTATAAAATAATAACTATATTCTTTTATTTTAAAATGTACCATTGCACTACATAAAAGCAGTATTTATACTTAGCTGATAAAGGGGCAAAGAAAGGTGAAAGGTCTTCTGTACATTTTGATCCATGTCCAGTTCTTTATTTTTTCTATTTGCATAGAAAATGATATCACACCAGTAAACATTAAAATATGAGGTGAAATAATAGTTATAGGGTATAGCTATATTTGTCTCATAATCCAGGGTAAATCCAGGGTTTTTAATGTGAGTAATAACAAGTTGCACAGACCCCAGTTTCCCTATTATTCATAAATTTGAAAATATGCTGCCACGCATGGTGAGGCTGAATATACAGTTTGAAAGAAAGAAAGAAAGAACGAAAGGAAGAAAGAAAGAAAGAAAGAAAGAAAGAAAATGTTATCTTTTTCACGAACTGACAATAAACCACTGTGAGCAGGGGCTGAAAAGGATAGCCTTTGTTATGGGCCCTTCTGTTGCTATTCAAACACTCTCACACAAACCTACAGAATAATCACTTTTTATTGTTTAACTTATCATTCCCAGCAAACTGACTGACTGATATGGCACAAACCAGAGGGCAGAAATTCTATAAAGGTGCACTCTGGGGCAAGCACCTTTTGATTTCCACTTCTACTCCAGACGCCAAAGGTTTGTAGATCATTCACAGACTTTGTATGGGTGAGATAAAACAAAACACAAGAGAATACCAGATTTGCCACTTAAGTTCAGTTAGCGCATATCAATGCTGGGGGAAAAAAGAGCCTGGGTCATGTTTGACGGTTGGCAACAGTTGTTTGCTTTTCTCTATCACCAGTGAGAGTAATGTGTTGGCAAGACAGAAAGGGTTTTGGTCAGAAAACAAGACCAAGGGCACAATGGATAACCTCTGACACAGCTGGTCAAGGGGAGGGAAAAACCTGATGTGGCAATCAGTTCAGAATTATACTTTTTTTTTTTGACAAAGAGAGATGCAAGAAAAACAAAATGTCATTCAAAGCCACTTTAGTAACTTGAAATGTGCCTCTTGGTAATAGCTTGTATGGGGATTTATGAAGTGACCCATAGTGTGTACATGATAGCATATACAAGACTCCAGCCCATAATATATAACAATATGCACAGAGCAACCTGAGTATCCAAGTACTCTCCGAAATGAAAAGAAAGCTGCATTTAATCCTTCATTTTTTTAATTAACTGGAGGAAAGATCACACAAAAAGCTACCGAATCTTTCAAAAAGGAGCCCGTTTATGTCTTTCCCCTGAAATCAAACTTGCATGTTTAAAATAAAATGATTTGAAGTCAGGTTTGCCTATCTATGCCTTTTAAGCTGCAGTAAGCATCACTGGGGATTAATATGCATTAATTAAATTGACTCTGTTTCCTTTAATGAGGAGTAAAGAATTTGATGTTAATGCTGGTCATCTAATGAAGGCTTCAGTCCATTTAATTAACTATGTTTTTGCAACAAACTAAAATAATCAATGGAAAAGATATTTCATTAGCACCAAGTTATTACAACTAGCCTAAAAGCCACAGGTAATTAAAGTAATATGCTTTTAAGAACAAATATCCCAGTAATTGGGGGAAATATAAAGACGTGAGTCCTCATATGCCACCAACTGAAGCATTATAAGATGTCCTTACTACATCTTAGTATAGATTACACTCTTGATTTTATATGTTCTTAGAGAAAGAGTTAGCATTTGCTTCGGAGTGATGCAAAATCAAAGTCACATCTTGTCTAGTTGTATCTGCAAAAGCAGTTACACTAGTGTGTATAAACATCAGGCTGTGGTATCACTTAGGGCATCAGTGTACTTACCAACCTCCCTTGTGCTTGAAATTTGTAATTAATCAAGCCCTGCTGATGCCCCAGCTTTTATGCTCACGCAGAGGTCTGTGATTATAGTAACTGTTGGGTGGAACTGGAACAATCTAAGGTATGCCACTGCTGTCTTTTTTTAAGGACCAATTGCCACAGGAACTAACTGTGGTCTGAGACTATATCAGACTGAGGCCCACAGCCCAGGTGAGCATAATTACAGAGATAAATGAGGCAGGTAAATGACAGTGGCTTATGGCTGGCTCAGGCTCATGGACCGGGCATTGACTAGGGGAGTCTCTTAGTTCTTATGCCTCATATATTCTAAAACCATCAGCAATTTATGTCAGATATACAGTAAAGCTTTGGAAATTATGGATGATTTTGGAAAGCTTGGAAATTTGGAAAGCTTATGGAAGGTATGGACCATGGGGGTAGCATTGTCACCTTCGCTAACCTTCCAGCATGCTCCACTGGTCCACAATGCTAAAGCTCTCTTCCACTCTCCAGCCGATTTTATTTAAAAAACAACAACAACAACAACAACAACAAAACCTAAACTAACTTGCTGTGTGATGAAATTTCATATTCAGTGTACAAAAAGGATTTAAATAACAAAATAAACCAAACAAAAAAATGAACAAACGAACAAACAAACAAACGAACAAGCAAACACATTTTCAACAAAACACTGTCTGAAACAAAACCTTAATGAGTTATATGGAGATTCATTTTGATTATTTATTCCATAGTGTATGTTTTAAAAATGTAGAAGCTTGAAAGTTAGTGTACTATAATATTAGGAAAGCGTAATTCCAATTTTAAAATTTACATTTTAACATTAAAATTTAGAGAATCCTTTCAGACCATTTACTGAAGAAAAGTATTTATTAAGAAAAAAAGATATACCAAAAAGGGAACCTGCTTTTTAGAACTGTGATAAGAGGAAGGTTGGCAGGAGGAGAAAGCCAAATTGAGTTTAAAAAAAAAAAAAAATCTGCATAATGACATGGGTTGTGTTGTTTCACAAGTCAGTGACTAATAGGTGCACTAATTTGTCCCTGACTGTCCAGGTAAGTCAATTTCTTCAGTTCAAGTGTGCATCACATATTTTTGCACTGGATCCAGCATCTAAATGTTAATGATTAAAATGTTCCTATGCATTAGATTTTAGATGACATTTAACACAATTCTTTAAATGTGCCCTTCACTTGTTAAAGTGTAAAAGGTTTATTTATTTATTTGTTTGTTTTTTGTCTGTTTGTGTTTGTATGAATGTTGTGTTGTTTGAATGCTTGCTTGTTTAAATTAATCCTACCATTTCTCTTTGTCCATGAAAATAGTATTAGTTCCTAGTAAGTGGTGATGGCATGTCTTTTCTTAATTCAGTCCAGTATTTATCTTATTTCTGTACATGCACATTTAGATTTGTACATAACCTTTTCAAAAATTAAATAATATCACCTTGTGCATGAGTGATTCATGTTGTTTAATATTTCTTAAAAACAAGTTTCCAGAATAGTTTCTTTGCCTCATTTGACTCATTTTGGAGTCATATTTCACTAGACGCTTGGGGCCTAATGCCTGCACTTCTGGATGAGAAATGATGCACCTGTGTTCTGTGTAAAGATACGCTAGTGGAAGAGGGGTTGGAAGCAGACTCCAGAGGATCCATCCGTCTCAATCGTGGGCTGCAGCTGACACCTTACAAAGAGGTACAATTAATAAGGACATTATCCGCCGGCAGACAACAATGGGGGCCTGACACACAGACACTAACCCCTGGAGGTCTGGAGAGTAAGGGGAGGGAGAGGCAGGGCCTACAGGCCTTTAGAACAAGGCTCATTAGGAGCATTTTCTCCCCAACATGAAATACTAACCCATAATAGAGCCATCTTTTCAAACCATTATCAGCACCTCTGTTTGTATTGGGTCATTTTCAAGGATCAATCTTGTGTTTGTCAGGGCCTGTTGAATTTTTTTTTTTTTTTTTTTTTTTAGGATGGAGTGGGTGAAAATAATTCCTTACATAAAAGATCTTTCTTGTATTTCCTGTTTCACATTCCATGTCATAAAATGTGTCCTTGAGTAATTTTTATTAAACCTTTATTAAGCCAATATTAACAATTATAGTCTGTATTATTGATGTTCTGTATTTTTATTCTTTGACAAGTATCCAGGATAAGATAACAAATATGATAAACATTTTTAAGGAACATGGTTCCCGCTTTCATTAATTGTAAAAATAATTCTGCAATGGAGGCATTATATCTGGAATGATCCTGAATTGTGTTTTGATTTCCTATATAATAAAATTTTTCTATTTTAACGCCACCATCCATGTGAATTTTCTTTCATTTACAAAAGCAAGCAATGAGCACATTTTGCCCTTACTGAAAAAGAATACCTAATAGAACAACATTTGTAGACAAAAGAAACTGAATGAAAGTGGTTTGATGATAGAGCCTTGGTGAAAGTCTTGTATTTGTGCAAGATGAGAATAGCCCAATGTTTGACGAGGGAAGGGGAGTCACCACCTCACTGACATTTCCAGTGATCTGGGGATGTCGTTTCTGGTCACTGGACTGGAGACACATGCTGAATTGAATGAGTCAGAGGTCATGGCTAGGTTACGTGGAGAGAAGAGGTCACTCAGCTGGAAAAGAAAAACAGAGGAGAATGAAGAGGATGACGGAGTCCAGGCTGGTTGGTGACAGTTCACATGAAGATCCGATTAGAAGAAAAGAAAACTCTTATTTATTGCAGTTTACAAGTTCATTGTTTGTCTAAATAATTGGAGATCAAAGTAAGAATAAAAAAAAGAACTACATGAATATTTTTCTTGCTATTGAAATAATAAGCAAGTATAAGCAAAATACTCTCCATGAAAAATCAAATTCATGTTGCTCCTGATTACTATTAATAAAGTATACAAACATGTTTCATATAATTTGAAGCCTAGTTCCTTAAGCTGAACTTGAATTAAAGGGAAATATAGCCAAAGTCATATCTACCCACTGTGATTGTTTGCTTTTTTTTTTTTTTTTTGGAAGAAACTAATAAAATAAAATCTCAGATTTAAGCTAAAAATAGATTGAAATCAGAGGTGACAAGTAAACATCAATTTCTTTTCTGATTTGAACAGAGCTCAGAGTCAGTACTACTGCTGAAATGTTGGTTGATGGGACATGAGATTAAATATTGTAATAGTATACACTACTTCTCCAATTTTTCTTTCATATTTTATTAGTGGAGAATGATTTTTATTGACAGCTAAATCTTATCCACTACTTGCATTGCTATCATTAAACCAACAAATTGTAAACCAAGAATTGTTTTTCTTTATACCGTATGCCATACTAAAGGATGGTCTGATGAAACTATAATAATTAATTTGAATATTACATTACAGTGAAGGCAATGAACTGCTCAGTGTTGTCATTTTGCCCAGGGAAATACTAGATTTACTTTATATTCAGTCCATGCACCAAACCTTGAGGGATAACATTTTGATCTTAATTCACTACACAAATGAATTTGCATTAATGCGTTTCTTGACACATTATTGACACTTCATACCTAAAAAACATAAACATCCAACTTTTTTTCAATTTGTGTATTAAAACATCAATTCAATGTTGAATCGTATGTGTTCCTTCACCTGGGTCCTGTAAAAGTCTAACATGAATGAATGAATCTATACAATTTTTTAATTAATATATAAATTAATTAATAATACATAAATGTATACATAAGCATGTAAGTAAACAATAGCGCATCTTGTTTGTGTAAAAACAATGCATCATGAATAGTGAATCATTTTATACCTTGTATGATTTAGAAGCAAAAAAAGAAAAAAAAAAGAAGGAGAAGATCTTGGGGTCTCCTTACCTCTCATTATCATACAAAATGACAATGATTCCCTCCAATAAATGCCACAAATTGCAGATTGAGAGAAAAGGCCAGAGATGTGATCCTATTCATTTTAGGTTTAATTTGCAGTATTGTTTCTTTGGTCTCAGTCTGCATGCCTACCTCTGCTCCTCATTATTGGGAAAGAACAGCGATTAACAGCAATTTTCTGTATAATTATTTGAAACAAAATGAAAAACTGCTGTCATGTTGCAGAAAGAACACAGTAACAAGGGAACTGTGGAGCCTCGGATTTAAAAGGAGAAGCATAGAGGACAGTAACATTTATGAGTAAGCTACAAACTTGTACTGATTTAAAAATCGTGTCTGTGATAATAACACAGTTATTACTATGTTTAGGAGGAAAAAAAATCCATATGTTTATAAACCTGATTATACCATTCATAATATAAACTCTGTACCTCCCTGAAGATTATATGGTTTTATATCATTTTTCCAAACTGCTAAAATAACAATATCGTAGAGTATTTTAGGGTAAGAACAAGTCAAAGCGCATACATCAAACCAAACATTTTTGTCAGAATCCAATTGCAAAAAAAGTTATTTTTGATTCATAATCACTATTTTTGTAGATATTTTCTTCCTGTAACTTGTTTCCCGTTGGAGTTATTGATTTGGTAGATATGATGGGTATTTCAGAATCTAAAGACTAGTTTCAGTGTTTAAAATGGTGATTCAGCTTCCAGAAAAGAAAGAAGCAGGTCTTTCTTCTAATCCTATTGGTTGAATATTAGGACATTTGAATTCATGTGATCTGCCCTACAGCAGTATCATGTGTTTGATCCAGCCCAGTGCACCGAAATGATCTGTTACAGACAATAATATGGGCTAGGGTGAAATGACTGACGGTACTAAAGGGAGCTTGTCATCTTACTGTCTCTTATCTTCAGTGTGCTTTTTAAAACGGAAGATTTTCCGTGGAAGCTAGGTCAATATTTCAAGGGCTTGCACAGCAGAGGTGACTATTGATCTCTCCCTATCTGCTTTAAGCTCTCTGTGTTCAATCACATGGTACATGCCACGATTCCTCACCTTGCTCCTATCAAATAGCCCTTGTGGCTACAGATGAGCCATACCAACGATAGTTTTTTAAAATCCATTACCATGTCATACCAAGAATAGTATTCCAAAACTGAAATTTTGGAAAGTGTTATTGTGTATATAAAAAAATGCAAATTTATGATTCATACATTCTGTCTTTAGGTCAAATTTGATTTAATTAGGTTTAATTGTTCACTTTAAATAAATAATTAAATAAAAAAACAAATAAACAAATATTACTACTACTACTACTACTACTACTACTGATAATAATAATAATAATAATAATAATAATAATAATAATAATAATAATGATAATAATAATGATAATGATAGTGGTTTTGAAAGTTGACTGCAAATCTGGGCCAATTCAATACATAAAAAAACTCAATTAAATAAAAAAAAAATAATTAAATATTGAGTAAATAAAAAAAACCATACACAATTACTTCCAGAAAGCCTTTAAATTTAGTTTAATTACATTTAAGCTGGTTAGTGGTATTGTCATAGTATCTAATAAACTTTTGGCATGTTATCTAATAACTGTTTAGCCTCATTATTTTTTTCTGGGTGTGAAATAATTGCAAAACACTCTGTCTTTTCCTTTCAATAATCATCCACACTCTCTTGCTTGTTTCTGCATGACTGTCTGACGTGTGTGTGTGTGTTTGTGTGTGTGTGTGTGTGTGAAACAGACCAGTGGGCAAAGGGAGATGGTACAAGGGTCACATTCCGTTTCATGAAAAATATATAAAACATACAGTTTTGATATTTTTTAGGTGTGTATTTTAAAAGGAAGTATCAATACTAGAATATTCATTCCTACATGCGGCAGAAAAAGGATAAAGGTGACCACGATTTTATTTTTTTTTTGACCAAGGACTGTTCTGGAGTGGAATGGTGATATAAAGCAGTCAGAGAGAACAACGTGGCTGTAATAACCTTGTGGCCATATCAAATCACAGTGAGCTCAATCACAAGGCAAAAATGATAGCATCGTGCCAGTTATCAGAAAGAAGGGGGGAAAAAAACAAATCAGGTTAATTGGTGATCAACTAGGTGTCTCTGATTCTAATGAGGCCTTGGTTGCCCGCGGCAGAGCTGAGTTCAGGAAGGGGACTTTTTCCTTTTCCTCTCTCACTCATTTGATCATGTTTGCTTTCACCACTGCTGGTATTCCCATTTTAATTACTTAGCTGCCAAATGGCACAGATGAAAGATATGTGCCTGTAATTAATAACATTTACATATATTAGCATCACTAACAAGTCACATTAATAGCTTGTGGCTTTTGTTTTAACAAAAGTCTCATGTCGCTGTCTTTTTTTTAATTTCTAAAAGCACTAACCAACAAATCATAAAACAATATCCAAATAGGGGTAGAAATTCTTGCAATCATACATATTTTTCTTGTTATGCATCTTCATTGCATCTCGTTGATTAATGTCAACCTGTTGAAATATGTCGATTACTTTATTATGTCATGATCGAGTCAAGCCAACTCTATTCAATTAGTCAGTACAGAAGAATACTTTGTGCTAGCGAGCATGCAGCTTCCAGTTAGCCTATAAGGGCTGATCAAAGAATCACACAGCTTGTTGTTTGGTTGTGTATAATGAGGGTCAGTACAATGTGCTCTATCTGGAGCAAGTATGCTGGAGAGTCTTAAATGGAGTCACTGTTCCAGGCTTTTGATAGTTAGCGACATGGTAATGTAAAGGGAAAATTTGTTTCCATTACAATCAGCTACCCCTTCTGCCCAAATGAAAGAAAAGAGAGTGGCGTCTTTCAGAAAGACCGGTCATCCTGATAATGATGGAATGGTTAAAAGGTTTGCCCTTGTTGCAGTGCAAGGTAGACCTGAGATGTCTCACTGTCATCATGTCCCCTTGACAAAAGCCTGCTGTGCACCTGCTATGCCAAATGGACCACACTCTGTGCAATGACACTGGAGGATGGTACTTTCAGTAATGATGTGTCCTATTTTTTTTTTTCAAAAAAAAAAAAATAGTATATATATATATATATATATATATATATATATACATATATATATATATATATATATATATATATACATATATATATATATATATATATATATATATATATATATATATATACTACAAGAGTTTCTGACTGTATTATATTTGATACATGCTTACATCTGGCATTGCATCAATGTGCAATCTAATATTTATGCAAACACAAATGTTTGTAACAAAGGGGGCCTTTGCAATGACGTGTGATGACTATATGCTTCAGTTAGATAGATCAATAATACATTTCTTTTATGCCATGCCAGTAACAAGCACTTCGTGATTAGTTTGACAGAAAATGACTCCCTAATCAGGGAAATGTATTCTGTTTTGGGTGGCTAAATGAAGGTGTTTACACTCATCCCACTATGGGTCAGAGAGACTCTACACTTTGCTGCTTTGAGACAGAGCACTATAATCTGTGCTAAAGAGACAGGCTGTCATTACTACCAAGTGCAGTAATAGACTGACATGGATGCCATGGTGAACAATTGGTTTTCCGGCATCAATCAAGCAGGCTGGAGACTGAGCTAAATAATGAGGGAGAAGTGGCAGCAGGGATTTGGTGTGTGTGTGTGTGTGTGTATGTGTGTGTGTGTGTGTGTGGCATTATTTTATGTGACAGAATTATGCATACCAATATCAGTGTTTGTGTGTGTGTGTGTGACTCTACAGAGTAGAATAAACTGTCTTGGTTGCTTGTTTTTTTAATGCTGAGTTTCTCTTAGAATGGAAGAATGAGTTTTGTATCTTCCTACTACTGACACTTATTATGTAATATAATTATTGCATTTGAGAAGATTTGCATCTTCTCTTACCTCTTTTATGCAATTCTTGGTATTTTATTTACTTTCAGGTCACTTACTCCCTCTGTATATTCAGAGACAATGTACTATCTATGTACCTCTAGAGCATTTTTTATAGCACATGAAATGAAACATCATGAGACATGAGAAATGAGACATCAAATGTTAAAAAGGCTTCAGATTCCCTTAAACACATGGTTTCTCCTTCATTTTTGCAATCTTCCGTATTTGAATATGAATATAGACATCACTGGCCATAAGCCCATGGATGACATGTGCATGACAGAGGTTAAGGGTCAATAGTTGTCAACGCCTGCTCATCTTTTGGTAGGATTCACTCTCTTTTCTTTTAGAGCAAAACCTGAAAAGCTGCTTTGTTCACCACACTATGCCAGCAGCAGTCAGGAGGAGAACAAGTGAAAGGAGAAGTTTCAACCTAAAAAAAAAAAAGACCATGAGGAAAGGCTTCAACTGGCCAATAGTTGGGTCAAGGGCAGACCAGGCGCTGCTACTCCCTAGCCACATCATCTGTGTATGACAAGCAGTGCCCCAAGGTTGGAGTTCAGTGGGCTTTCTCACCAGCACAATGCTTAACATCAGATGCAAAGATTAAAGTGTGAGTATCGCATATTGGCAGGGCCCGAATAAAAATATCAAGCGCTAAGCCACTTCTCGGTGACAAGCCAAGTGGATGGCTAATATTAGAGAGGATGGACGAGCCTAGTTAGCACGGACTGCCTGCTGCTTGCGTAGTACCCAGTGGTGGTCAAAAGGCCACCTGGGCTTTGGAGCTGCTTTATTGGTAAAATATATTACAGTTGAGGCCTGCTGAGCTGCCTTATTAAGAGGTAGGGGCATGAAAGAGATGACCTTGTGACACATCTTTCTGGCACTGCACACATCTCCATATTACCGAATAAATTACTACAAGCCAAGATTTTATTTCACAGCATCTTAATATCTGCGGCTTTATGAAGAGTCAATAATGGATCCACTTAAACAAACATTACCTCAGGAGTGATAGCTAAGGAATTGTAGGAATTTTCAGTTATGGAAAATTTACTAGCATCGAAGTCTTGTAGTGAAGCTACTTTTCAGAAAATGAAACAATATATTTCAAGGATTTTATTTGGAGATCATCAAACTACTAGAATCAATTTCTATATATACACTAATTATTACTGTTAAATTTGAACTGATGCATTTTATTTTAATTTTTTTCCTTTTCTTGCCATTTTGGTTTGTAATAGTTCAGGTGCTTTTCAATGCCAAACAGATGGAAACTCTCGCCTGTAGGTTTTACTCGGGTCAGTGTCTGGATGTGCTTGGATGTGATGAGGAAAGCAGAAAAGTGCTAGCAAAATCAGATAAACCTTAGTGATATCACACATTGCAAATAGCCTTTATTCTGCCATCTGTGAGAAAACCAATGCAAATAAATTTCATACACAAACATACACAATAATACACTATATATACAGCATATCATGCCATTAAGGTGTATATATATATATATATATATATATATATATATATATATATATATATATATATATATATATATATAGAGAGAGAGAGAGAGAGAGAGAGAGAGAGAGAGAGAGAATTATAGCGTGTGTGTGTGTGTGTGTGTGTGTGTGTGTGTGTGTGTGAATTAATTTTGTGAATTTCCAAATTAACTCCATCCAAGAATCACACCCTGGCACATGCATGGAGACTGGACTCTTAGCAGGCAGTAATACAAAGACTGGAGGTCTAGGATAATTCTAGTGTTTTACCAGATGTTTCCACCATCTTTTCTGATAAATACACTAGTCACGTTGCCTGTTCCAACCCCCCCATCCCACTGACCCCCAAACCGACCCCCCCCCCCCCCCCCCCCCCCCCCCACCCCAAGGTAAGCCAACATTAGAAATAATCCCCCTCCCTTCTTTCCTACGAGCAACAGCGACTTCAAACAAAAACAGGGAGCAGACGTCCAAAAACATGAAACAACGGCTCTCCCTCAGAATTACTGAGGCTTCATGCGCACCAATCATCTGTTAAAAATGGATCAGTACAGCCTCACTTATCATGCTCTCCTGAAGCCCGTTGCCTGAAGCGTCCACAAACCAGACCGCTGCCTCCTTTCACTCTCTGCTCCATTTGAAACAGTTGAACTTTAAACAAACTAAGCTGAGACAGACTGATTTTCTAAACAATGTGCCAAAATCCACCAGAAACTGGCAGTGTTGAAGAGAAGACATAGCCTTCAATCAGAATTAATGTTTTATGTATATAATATTTAAATACATAACACATACACTAAACAAAAGAAAAGTTGTATGTAGAAACTAAATCATGGAACATAAGAGGGAATAACTAGGAAGCCTAAAAAATGCAATTCCTTTTAATAATAAAAATTTTTGGATGGATTTTTGGCCAACATTTCATATATATTTTTAGTATCCACACGCAGAATCTGAGAAAAATGGATTTCAGTGGAAGTAAATGAAGGGTTTTTTTTGTTTGTTTGTTTGTTTTTTTTCTTGACTTTTTGTCTTTTCATTAATACAAATTACCCTTATAATGTAATATATACATGAAAGATTATATCAAGTGTTAATTTTAAATCTGTGACATTGTAACACATATTTAGATTAATATTTCCATACAATGATAATATTTATTGTGTCTAATGCTTAAACTATACCTGTATATTTATATCACAGTTCAAACGAAGTACACAAATGTATAACTGCAAATAGAAACTAATACATTTACATGTATGAGATATGTATATGTTTAGATGTTTATTTTATTATATACTTATATTTCATAAGCAAAGGTATGGTTCCTGACATTATTATTATGCCATAAATAATGGATTGTCTGTGTTTGGGAAAACACAACTTAGGATGAAACAATTTTGGAAACACAGGCTGATCCTGAAGGCTTTGCACTAATCCTTCCCCTGGACAGAGGCTTAACCAAACAGCAAGTTTGTGATAGGCTCAAACAGCAACTCGTTGTTGCATGGGACACTTCATTCAGCTTAAGCCAACTTATCAAGTGC